>NW_025777667.1:0-137558 GCF_021130785.1 Homalodisca vitripennis | reverse complement strand
AATAATTTAAGTCCACCTTTGCTTATTAAGACAGGTGTCCCCTCAAGGCTCTGTTAATGTCTGCAACGTTATTCTTAGTTTTTATAAAACGACCTTCTTGAACAGCCCTTTGCTGGTGCGGTTAATGCGTTTGCAGACGATATCGCACTTTTCTATTCAGACGAAGACTCACAATCCCTGTACCGTAAAATAAATCACGATTTAGATTTATTACAGAACTGGTGTGTAACTCTAATTTTATGATAATTAACGTAAAAAAAACGAAGTACATAAATTTTTGGCTATAGAGATTTTGCTTTTTCCAATATCCGATTACATACCTCACTCTTAATTGCACTAAGGTTAACTGTGACTGTTTGAATATTGAGAGGGTAGATAATTTTAATTACTTAGGATTAATTTTGGATGACAAATTAAACTGGAGCGAACATACTCTTAATCTTCATCGAAAAATTTCACATACGCTAAGAACTTTCTACTTTTTGAGACGCCTATGTGATCCAAATTTATTACGAACACTCTACTTTTCTTTAATTCAATCTAGGTTGCAATACGGGTTAATTTGTTGGGGAGGTTCGTATAAAACATTAATGGATAGGTTAAGAGTTTTTCAAAATCATATAATACGTATAATTTTAAATAAAAAACAACGGGACAGTTCTTTTCCATTATATTGCCAACTACAAATCTTACCTATACAACACCTTTATGTGTTTAAGGTTCTAAAATTATTCTACCTGAGAAGTGGAAATGACGGAACACATTCTTTGAGGTATGACACAAGAAATGTAAGTCGTAAAATCTTTAGAATTCCTAAAGTCAACAAAGAATTTTTTAAGACAGTGTTTCCTCTATTCTGGACCAAAATTTTTTTAACATTTTACCTACAGAAATAAAAGAGACATAAACAATTTAAAATTATTTCTTCGTAAGTTAAAACAATGGCTTTTTGAAAACAACAATACAATTTTGTTTAATTTTGTACTAAAGTAAATGCTCCTGTTGTGTTGTACGAATCCTCTTATCTATTTTTTGAAAGTTAAAAAATTTAATCTTTTTGTTTCTTTGGTTAGTTTTATTTACTATTTTTTGTTCTTATGTTGTGTATGTCGGCTACTTGATCCTACTCGTTTTACCTTTTTTATTTTATGTTGTTGTGATACTATTACGTTTTTATTCTGTCAGTGATATTGTGTATGATATTCTGCATCTTGTATTGTATAGTATTATAGGTATTTATATTAGGCGCCCAGAGAGTGGCATTCTAGCTGTTTTTTTATTAAATTGTTTATTGTGAACTGAACTCACAACAAGTTGTATTATTACTTTGAATTTAATTTACATGCAGCTAACCACATTACTGGCAGCGTGGTTAGCTTATTCTTAAGAAACTTATGTATATTTTTGTATTTTGAAATTTTATGGAAGAATAAATCATTATTTCATTATTTCATCATTATTTCTTCATTATTTCATCACTTCACTCTTACACTCGCTTGCTTACTAGAAAATTGTATTTCCGTAACGTTATAAAATCTTTCTTGAGACAACATAAAATCTACATAGACAAGAAAGAATTATATTATGGTGCTAGTCCAACCAGGAAATTAGGCTGAGCGCCGTAAAAGCCTGTTACTTAGTAAGCTCACACTATTTTTCTCTTTTCCCGTGGATGTAAATATTTCTTCCTGTATGACTATTTGTATATCTGTCCACAGGACATCTTGAAAATGAATTGAGCTATAGAATTGACATTTTGCATGCAACCTTAGCGAAGACTACAACATGACACATAACGAATGACACTTGTGAAAATTTCCCATTTTTAAATGTTAGACGTCTGAACACTCCTCTCCTTAAGTTTCAAGCTACCAAGCAGTAACAATTGAAGTCTAGAGTATAGTGCCAATTCCCAATGCATAATTTAGAGGCTAGTATTGAAAAATTGTATTGCAAAGGAAATATAATACTAATGTCAAAACCTTTCCAGTGTGTTGCCTAGATCGAATAACTGAAAAATTAAAATGCTCATGTTGTGACATGGATGATGCTGGGAATAATTTTCATGAAAATCACATAAGTTATATCCATGAGCCTTGCATTCTTTCTTGCCTTAGTAAGACAAGAATAGGAACTTACCAGATCCAGGCCATATGAGTAAACGGAACCAACAGGACTACAATTAATTGCCAAACATGCAGGACCTAGAAAAATATCCTAACAGTCAGAGAGACGTGTGGCGAGTAAGATCTTTCTAAACCTAACTCGACCTTTTCTGAATATCGCCTTCCACAAAAGTTGAGCTGATCGTTGAACCTCCACATCTTGACTAAAATGGACTGAACAGATCCAAGTATTCACAGACGAATCATAGCGGAATGAAGATTTAACACAAGCCCCTGAATAAAGTTAGTAATGTAGTAAAATTACAAGGAAAGTGACTTAGAACTGCAACGTGAAACCATAAGACCATCACAGTTCAGAACTATAATAGGGGTTTAATGTCTCCAGCAGATATTTAGCAGTTTTCTCTTTGAAATTAAATTAAGAAATACCTCCGTCAATGATTTTATCTACAAAGCATATTCAATGTGATGGCTGCTAACTATTAGTTTATTAGTAAATTTATTGCACTAAAATCTGCCAATCTAGCATTATTTCAACACAATATAAATTGGATTTAATGGTCCTTTCGTACTACAATGGTGTCAAAAGCATGTGATTTATATTATGTTCTACTGACAGTTCATAAACAAATAGGCATTGGGAAGTGCCGATGGCCGAGCGGTCTAAGTCGTTGGACTTTGGGTTTGAGTTAGAGATAACGCAGGTTCAAATCCTGTATCTGACGTTTGCACTTTTTATCAGTACCATCAATCTTGTACTGTATCGACTCTCCCCCTTATTCTGTTTGATAAGATCCTCGCACAGGCCAGTGGCCCATGAGGACGGACAGAATAAGGCTTAAAAGGGGATTGGTCTCTCCTTTTTGAAACGAAAAACTAAAACGAATATAAGAAATAACTACATCTTCGTAATTAAGGTATATTTATACGAAAATTGTTCGTATGCGATAGAAATCCTGGTTAACATGACATTCCAGAAAACAAGTTTCCTTAAAGTTATCAGAGTAATTTTGTATCATCTTCCCAAGTTACAGAACCGTTTACTAATTACAATGGAAAGTTCTCACCTCAGTTTGCAATAACTGACGGAGAAGCTAGTAATTTAACTTCAGTTTAACAACCGGCATTACTGCCTAATGTGTTTAAAATTAATTTTATACCTCTTACATGCGTATGCGATGTATTAACTAATAAATATAATACGTATTTATTTCAATAATAAAGTGTGCTGTAAAAGAACTCAAGATATATAGCTTTGGAAATTGAATTTTGTTTTTAAATTTAGAGGTTTGTTTATAAATAAATAGTAACTCGTAGTTATAAAACATTCCATTTTGGACTTTATTAATACGACATCTGGTATAATTATCTTTTTGTAAATTAACACTTTTTAGGACGCTTTTTACTGTACTCTAATTTTCAGATTAAAAGCCCTTATTCGGATTAAAGTGAGTTACAATACAAACAAGTTTTAAAAGTAATGTAACAGAAGTGTCCAATCAACACCTAGTTCCATGTATTGCTGCAAGGTGTGTAGAACTGCGTAATTACTACAAACCCCAAACCCAGAGAGCATGTCAGAATAGGGAACGGGGAGAACGCTTAATGGCCAAGGTTGGGCTAAAACATAAGGATTAGTAAATTATTATATTTTATAAAGAATTATTTACAGGTTTAATGTTTCGTAGGTTACACTTTTGAATATATAAAAATTGGAATGTTTGAAAATATCGGTTTTAACAAATATTTGTCTGAAAATGGATAATTTAGTCTTTCCATATTGTTGGCTGACAGTGATATCACTATCACTTACGAGTATTTCAGTTGGATTTAAATGGTTTTAATAAAATAATAACTTTTATAAACATAGTGCTTAATATTTTTTTACCTCACTATAACTTTTAATACAACCCCCGCATCAAAGATAATTTTTGTTGACGATCAATTTCGTTTTTGGAAGAAATTTTTCATCACTTTTACGAAACTCAAAGCTGTTGGCTTACACTCGTAAATGTTTGGCTACAGGACTAATAAATAAGTGCAAATAAATCTTGTGGTTATGTCTATTATTATAAAAGAACGTCACCTGCGTAGGATAACTTATGGACTCTTATTAAAGAAACAGCTGATATGTCCCCTACAGAAGTACACATCGAAAGGTCTTATATCCATGGAAACAACTGTAGAAAGTTTCGGTATATTTAAATGTTTTGAATTGTTCAGTAGTATATTCAAAATTGACTCTAATCGCAGCACCTGGGAGAACCACCGAACAAGGAACACGATGTGAGGCTCAGAGAGAGGAGTAGGACCAGGACCTACAGTGAGTTATTTTTATTTTTCATAGGTTTCTGGTCTCACTATCTCAAGGGAACCGTGTAACCAAAAAATCGAAAAATTGTCAATTTTTAGGTTATAATTTAAAATAATTCTACTCTTTTTCCTGTTTTAAATGATGTATAAATTATAAAAATATGATAAGTATAAATGCTTGAAACAATTTTTTGAAGTTTGCTATACACTGAGAAATTTTCCTCATGAGCTAGTCGTGAGCAGCAAAGTTGTGTGTTTTTTATGGTAAGATATATTATAATCTTATAAAGCCCTGTATGGAGATTCAAAAATAGAAAAACTAGAATGCATAGGACATGTGCAAAAACGGATGGGCACAAGACAGAAATTTGAAAATAAAAATGGGTTACACAAAGTTATCGGATAATAAGACAATATGTGGTCGTGGCCGCCTAACCAATGTTGCCGTTACCAAATTACAAACCTTTTATGGCCTTGCTATAATAAGAAACACTAACAAAACTTTAGAAGATATGAAGCAGGAAATATGGGCTGGCTTTTTCCATGTGATATCATCTAAAGATAAACCAAGCCATGGGCTGTGTCCTAAAGGATAATCATCATGGTGTAAATATCAGCAAAATAAAGAAAAATATGACCATACTTCACATTTTCATCTGCCTGAAGCTATCATGGAGGTTGTAAAGCCTATATACAAGGATCTAGCTGCACCTGATTTACTACAAAAATGCTTGCATGGAAAAAGCCAGAACCCCAATGAATCCTTCAACAATGTAGTATGGAACCGACTTCCGAAGAATACATTTGTTCAACTAAAAACACTTCAACTGGGGGCTTATAATGCAGTTAGTGCCTTCAACAAAGGAAACATCAGCAAGTGCTTGGTTCTGAATAATTTGGGCCTTCAAGTTGGAAAACACTCTGCAAAAGTATTCAAAACCTTTGATGACCAGCGCATATGGAGAGCGGATCGACTAAATGCAGAAATTAAAAAAAAGCCAGACAGTCAAAACAACTATCTAAAAAGAAACTGTAGGAGTTGTATGCTGAGGAAGAGGGGCCAGACCAACCATCATATGCATCTGGATCGTATTAAATAAATAGGTAATGTCAAAAATTCTCTTTGTTTTCTTTCTTTTGCGTTTTCCGAAAGTTTACTTTTTTATTATGTATGTACCTTTTTCTCAGCAACCATACAAGATATCAAGATACAGTTTTTGTTGTTGTGTATGTCTTATAGCTTTCTACATTTTTATAAATTTTGGTTGTTGTAAATTATACCTAAGCTTTTTTTACAAAATTAAAATATATTTTTTTTTAATAATTTTGTTTACACTTACAAAAAAATTAACAAAACTCCTACTATGAACCAATTATTACAAAAAGTTATAAATGTGTAGAAACAGGTGTATAGTGCATAGGGTACAAATTTCAAGCACACATTTTTTATAGTTTTTGAGAAAAGGGTACATAAAGGTGGCAAAATTAACATGGGAAGGATAAAGGTTACGTGTTCCCCTACTATCAACAGCACGTAGTTTATCCTATTTTTATCGCCAATTTATGGCAGCATAAATAACTATACTAGTGCATTTATTGTGGTTTAAAATAAATAATAACCTATAAAAATATATTCTAAAATTGTTAACGCGATTAAAATTAAATAGAAATTTTAGTTTCCTAAACTTTTTATCACATATCTTGCATTGGTATGATTACTATACAAAATAAATCCCACTGGTATGTTCTCTATAAACGGTAAGGTACTTTTTCGGTTAAATTTTCCCGTTGGGTTGTTTTTCATTCTCATGTACATAAATCGTACATACAGAATCGGCTGTATATTTTATAAGATATTGAACGAAATTATGAATTTTGAATCTGATTCGTACAGTTAATAGAGTCATAGAATCTTTTTAGAAAACCATTTTCTTACCTATGTCTCAAAGCTATCTTCCCAGTATTCGGTAGTAGCATAAATACTAACAGTGAGTTCAAAGTAGTGAATAATGACGGGTTATTACTAAAAAAGCCCAACTGAAATATGTATAAATGTTTACATGTAATAATTTCTATACTTTTGAACAGTTTAGAAGAAAAAAAATTTTACTCATTTTAGTATTACAGTAAGAATTCCGTACTGGACTCCACTGACTTTTTTAAATACTTAACATGTTTCGCTTAAACTAAATATTATTTTAGTTTTTTATATTTTTCTTTTTGATTTATTTAATTATTTAACCCGTACTTTGCCCTTGCTTAACTAGCTATTGATATAAATAAATAAACGTTTGATTTACAATATTTGCTATTGCGTTTATTTGTCACGTACAGGGTTTCGTGGATTATACTGCTATGGGCACATAAAAAAATATATATCCAACATAGGAAAAATTGAGGTACATGTTAAATTTGAATTTATACAAAAAAAGTTTAAATTTTGAAAAAATTTTGAATCATAAATTGGGTATATCTTACTTGAGTTCAAATCCAGTTTTACTTTGTACGTTCCATTGACACTTATTCATCTTCCAATCATCCTTGTCGGCTTAGTGTAGATTTAATACTGGTAGTAGTAATTTTTGCAGATCTGAGAGTTTTGGTTGTCATCCAATATTCAAGTGTTCATCATCTAGTAAATGTCTTTTCTGTTCTTGGATTCAAAAATCGAGATTCACCAATTTAATGCAAATAATAAAAGTATTACTGTTTTCAATAACTCAAATGTTTATTAAATTTGATGAGTAATGCTTCTTCTCAGTCTCCTATTAAGCCATCATTCAAAGGATTGTAAAGTCACCAGCTGATCTAAATTCACTTTATAAACTCCAGGTGTTGTATACTTACTTAGCATAACAATATCCTTGATATTAAGATTTAATTAATTCTGTGGTATTTGGTCTAAAGAAATTATTATTTTTATCTGATGAATAAATTTTACAATAGTTTATGTATTTCTATTTTATATGTATGATAATTTGTTTTGTGTTAATTTTAACTCTAAAATAGGTTGCTAGTTTTTCTTAATTTTTAAATCTATTGATTTATATATGTTTATTGTAAGTTATCAAAATTGCATGGGTGTAAGTTCTTCTTCTTGTATGGATTCTTAGGTGTGTGTGTGTGTGTGTCTTTTATAAACAAAAATTAAATAATATGAACTATTAACTTTTCAAAAAAAAAACTGTAACAAGTTTCATTACAATAACTACATTATATAGCAATATTAATGTAATATAGCGATATTAAATACACCTTACTATTGCAAAAGGTGTACTTGCGTAGTTAGTGAGCATTTGCTAATGAATTACCAGAATGTGCCTTAAAGACGTCTTCTAAAACTTTTCGGTGAAATTCACTATTGCTTCACAAAAAACTCAAATGACTGTTTAAATATGTATGTTACGACATCTCTCTCGTACTAAAGGGAATTTAATGTGATAACGATCTGAAAGTAATAACAGTATAAAGCATGTACATTTAGAGAATCTTGTGAATAAGTTGTGTTCCTAGGATCTTATTTTTCCAAGAAACTAGTGTTTAGTTTTTATAGAAATGTGTGCTGAGTCATTTTCTTGGAAGAATAAAAAAATCATATTATATATTTATTCTCCAAAATATCAGGTATCTCTACTGCAGTAATATTTATGTTAACATTTACCTACATCTGAAAATATAGATTATGCCATACAAATTCTACTCTTGATGTTTTATTTTTTAATCCACCTACTCCAAAATTACTACATGATTTATATTAGGTCTACTTAATGGATACTATTTGTGAATTTGGATTACATAAGAATTTAATTTTACAAGCGAAAATAAAGTTTTAGTATAAGTACTCCTATAAGTATCACTAATATAAAGGAATACAACATTTTCCAATATCACAGTTGTTCAACAAATTTGTGAAGTGTCTGATGATGGCATCTTTGATTCAGAAAGGCCTTGCATAAAATAAATAGTGATATTGGAAAATTTTGTATTCCTTTATAATAGTGATACTACAATAAACCGTTTTTCCAATGCTCCAAGATTCTACATACTCCTACAAGAATATTAATTTTTTGTTATACAGTAAAAATTACTTCTTGATTCATGATGTAAATATATTTGTCTCATTTAGCATTTTTATTTGTTAATAATTTACTTTAATAATTTACAGAAAATAGCTTAAAACATCATAGGTAATTACACTTTTACAGTTACTAAAAACAATTTAAAGAGTAACTTCGCTTACCTACAAAGCTCCAAAGAAGTTGTAATAGCATGGATTTACATGAATATGTGATACAAGCTTATTGCAGATACTATTCTACCATCATATGCTGATATTTAAGATTTCGTAGAAATTTGTATTTTTGAACGCTTATTAACCATTATGATACTATCAACCATCATATGCTGATATTTAAGATTTCGTAGAATTTTGTATTTTTGAAGGCTTATTAAATGGGTTGAGCTTGCTAGTTTTGAGAAATCCTGATTACAACAATTAAGTATATTTGATTTTATTCGGAGACTTTTTTCCAGAAATTTTATTAATACGTCAACGTTGTTTGATATTTGTTATACTTGTATTACAATTATATGTTATGTTTTCATTTAAAAGATTCCTGACTTTGTGTAAACAATATGTGAGTCTTGATAGTTATAGAAAAAATATAATATATATATACTAAATAAAAATATAATTAATATAATTATTTTATGAACTCCACATTAAAGGATTATCTTTACGTTATAATAATTATAAATTTTAAAACGGTTTTAGTTTACGATTTATTATTCTAATAAATAAAATATATAAGTAATAAATAATATAATAAACATATATTAATAAATAATAAAAAACAATATTAAATATAATATATAATATATAGCAAATAAAAATACATAATACCATGTATATAGGATTTTTAGATTTATTTCCTGTCATTTGTAGAATATCAAGATCGTTAAAATTTGCTTAGAAATAATTTAATAGATAATATCTGTGCATATTTAGCACTATAAAGATTTGCAAATAGTACATTTTAGAAGCAATACAGTTGAACATTTTTTATTGAAACAAAAATTCAAATGCTAGATCACATCGAGTGCCGCCGGCCTTGGATTTGTTATCTCTTTGATAATCGTTTCACTCCGGTAATTTTTAATCCACCGGTGAGAACTTCGTGGTTAAGATTATGTATCATTCAAAAAATATGCGGTAAAATTCATTTTATAACCACACACACACACACACACACACACACACACACACACACACACACACACACACACACACACACACACACACACACACACACACACACACACACACACACACACACACACACACACACACACACACACACACACACACACACACCTTCCATAACCTTTGAGAACACATGGAATCATTTCATTCACTGGTCTATTACAAGGTTAAACCAAGGCTACCCCATGTGTCGCTTAAAGGGAATCGCTGAGGTTTTTTGAGTAATTTCATTTCCTGAAAGTAATGTAACTAACTATAATTCAGCTAAAAATATTATAGCCGACTTACTGTTTGAAATATCAGTGTTCGTATCGTTAATACCTTAAACATGTTGCCTTGCTTTCTATTCAAAATTTACATTTGACAAATATCTTGCTGTGAGTCACTGCAGTGCACTTCATTATAATAAGTTATACAACAAAAATACCGCTCACCACAAGAGGCGGTCATAACGTTTTTCTAAAACTGCAAAACTTGTATTTTAGGCTATTTATTATCCGATCTGTACCAAAGAATACAGGGAGAATCGTTTTGTAATTTGATATGTTATTGATTACAACAGATTGGAATAACACCTGTTTTACGTAATTGATATAAAATTAAAATTTGTATAAGAGAAGAATTTTTTTCATTATGTCAAAACAGTTTTTATTATAACGTATCCTTATTGATTAAATATTAAAAGCTAAATTAAATTAGTGTATTCTAGCTAAATAATAATAGCTCAATTAAATCAAGTTAAACTGTTTAAATTAGATATTAGAAAAACAGTAAAGGGTAGTTCTTAAAAGAAAAATATTCTATGACCTTTATTTTTATGAACTAGTTACTGAATCGTACACCTGAATTCTCTCATGTCGAGAATTTAATCACTCACTCTCTTATTGTACTCCATTATGGCTTTCATAAATTAAAAATTTACGCATTAAATATTTTAAATATTATTTTAGGGACAATATTACAATATTTGCATCTTCTCATCTGTTGGGCACACGCTAAAGAAATATTATTTAAATGTGCCTAAAAGACATATTCTACTGTCTTGGTAGGTTTGTGTTTACCGACTCATCTATACAACGTAAAGGGTCAGAGTTTGAGTTCCGAATCGGACGCACTATTCATTAATAATAGGCTTAATATACACGGGTGCTATTTATAAATGGAAATTTCAATATTCTGAGTCAACCGCGTTTATAAATTAACTAGTGTATCTTTAATAAAATAATTATGGTAATTATATTTTCATATTTTTAATAAATGCTGATGTAACTTCAATAGTATACCGTATTGTAGACTACTTTACTTAAATATAAAAAAAAATAACTTAATGGAAGTGGTTTCTAAAAAAAAAGAGAGAATGCATTTGCTGAAAGACTTTACGTTCTGCGCAGATATGGTCAGAGGTCTCTTTAATCACAAAATCAAGTATATAACAGCTTATTTTTTTAAACTTCTCTATTAGTTTTATAGTGATACTGAGCAAAATACCTTATCTATATTTGAATATGAAACTTACTTAATCTTTTTTACATTTAAACAATAAAAATATCTATGCCGTAACTTGCGCAGTAAAAATTAAATAATTCCCTAAGTACAGGAGAGTAATCAATGTCAACTGTGCAATACATATGGAAAGTTAATTAATCTAGTGTGACTACCCTATTAGTGATCAAAATAACTTGAGATTTGTGTTTTTAAATCCTTTGAGTACTATAAGAGTACAGAAAGAATCAGTTTACAATAAATTTCTACACATCGATCAAGCTATATAATATCGGTTCATGCATATGTGATAAATAGCGTAAAGATTACTTGTAGAATTATTTACTTAAATATGTCTTAGAGATATCACTCAGGCATTTAATTACAGTGCAATATTGAACTTGATTTGAAATAAGCGAATGCTAGTAGACTTAGGAATAAAATTCATATCTTAATAACATTTAATTTTTTACAATAAATAAAATAATACAGTAAACTATATTATACAGATTTGAGTAGAAATATGGTCTGTAATTATTTATTTAACCAATTAGTTTCTGAAACCATCACCAGAGCTCTGAAGATAACCTTTAGAGACATTCAGAATAAAATTTATCCCTCTTTATGTTTCCTGTCATAGTACAAAAAAAGTTTTTTTTTTACTTTTGTAACACATCTTGTAGTTATTAAACATTTAGTTTCGGAAACAGTACAGTTTTAACAAAATTATTTATCTTTAAAAAAATTCCTTTTTTAAAATAAACATAAAACGTAACTGAGAGTAACTTTGTTTCTATTAGTCTATATGTATAAAAGAAAGTCGTGTTAGTTACACTATTTATAACTCAAGAACGGCTGAACCGATTTGGCTGAAAATTGGTAGGGAGGTAGCTAAGAACTGGGAGAAGGACATAGGATACTTTTTATCCCGTTTCCGATTCAGGATTCCGCCCCAATGGTCTCTAAAAGTTACTAAAATACCCGTAAGAAATGCATTGCAGCAAACATATGTTATTAAGTGAAAGAGCCTGTTCAAATCTAATCAACTGTTCTTTGTAAACATATATAATGCGAGAAAAGAAATATATGTTTATATCATTACTATTTTTAAATTTCTTTACTCCTATAGCTTGAAAGCATAGAGTAAAAAAACTGTATCTTGAAAAAAAAAAAAATTGCCTGAATCCCAAAATGTAAACAAACAACTGTAAATTTGATTGACACTTTGACAGCTGCCTGTGTCATTTTTCTGGGTTACTCAGTCAAACAAAATGAAATCATGGCTACTGACATATAGATTGCCCTTTCAGTTTTACTTAATAATCAGTCAATCATTAAGTGATTTTTTTTACCTTTGCAATAATCTGTTGGTTTTTAAAAAAGACAAACAACTTATTACTTCGATTGCTTTCGGTTCGGATAACTTTGTTTCGCACGAAAATGAACGATTTGCGAGTGTTTGTGAACATTGAGAGGATTATTATAAAGATGCCGCGACCCAGAAGATCAAATCTGTCTCAACAAAGCCGTAATGCAAGAAGGCTTCGTAACGTTGTGAACAATTTCTACTGAAGAAGAACGTGAAATCGGACGACAAGAGCGTCGTGTTGGTATGGCCCGACTTCGTGCTTCTCAATCTCAAAGAGAGGAAGCCTGTGAAACAGCTCGCTTGCCTATGCGAAATCGGCGAGCTAATCATACTGATCAACAACTAGATCAATTCGACACGCAAGAAGGAATACATCAGCTGTTGATTTGAATAGAGCATAATTTACTTATGATTGCACTTATGATTACAGTTCGCATGTATCTGTACTTATTGGTCCAATGGATGTTGTTTGTGGGCATTGTAGTGCATTGAAGTTTGTTGGAGAGTCCCTTGGATTGTGTTGTCTTAATGGCAAAGTAAAATTGCCAATACTGACTCCCCCTCTTGATCTATCACTAATCACAAAAATAACAATTGGTTGAGTGAGCGAGCAATCTTGGCAGCTAAGAACAAGGATGTGGATGACTTGGACTTTTGACGTGACAACGTCTTAAATTAGGTTGCGGCTCGGAGTCACTCATGAAAAAGTGTAACGCCCGGTAACGTTACGATGCACGTCCAGTGGGTCCGCCGCACGGGATCCGCACGGGATAAAGCAGATAACTGTGGGTCCGCCGCACGGGATAAAGCAGATAACTATGCTTATTCGTGAAAATGTGGAGTGCTTAGATTCGTCATTTACAACAACTACAACAATAAAGGTAAATAATTATACACTGATATTTCATTATCGTAAACTATGATTGATTGATTAATTGTTAGATTGACACAAAAGTTGAGAAACTGAGTTTATAGGTTATGTCATACTATTGACAAATGTTGATAGTGTTAAGTAAATTATTAGTTTAAATCACTCTGCAATCAATCGTAATTCAGTCGATTGAGAAGAAACAGCGCGTATTGCTAGTCAAACATTTAAAATAACAAATTATAACCTCTAACCTGTCATAACAGTGCGACCAAACAAACGAACTAAACCGACCAATCACCACGCGCGGAGTTAGAATTTAACTGTGTTTAGCAAGAATTTCAAATTCCAATTTTAGTAAATGTTTTATTCAACTTTACCATTTACAATAAAAAATTTTAATTAATTTCAAATTATGTACAATGTTTTAGTAAACAAAATATATTTCTATAGTTAAAATTTGTGCAATTCTTATTTTCATTCAATTCCTTGTTCCTATTGTGCAATTTAATAATATTCATATCAATAAATATTCTACCGAGAAAAAGCCGTTGTCACGTAAAATCTTCGCCCGTAAAACCGACTTTACAGGCAACCATAATTTTTTTAAATCTCTTTTAAGCCTCAGCTTCTGCTATGTAGGCTGCGATGTTCACTGGTTAATTATTATTTTTCAAAGTACACTGTTTCGTGTCTATACATGATTGGCCCTCCCCGGGATTTGAACCCGTGATCTCTCAGTTAGAGAGCCGAGACTATAACCATTAGTCCACGGAGGAGGACACATAATATGTTATATGTTGTGGCGTTTATTCTTGACATCATCAGTTTGAGTTCACTACCTTATTAATTCTTTATATTATAATTCTTAAAACATTACAGCCAAAATATAATACAGACTGGATTGCTACCCCCACCACCAGTCGCTACATCAAACTATCCGTCCCGCTGGCCATATCTTCTTACATATTTTTCACAGCTGGTTTATAATAAGCGCGCGAATAATCTTTTGTTAGTTGTATACCAAAATCGTTCTTGTATAAAGGTTTACAAAGTACGTGTCACTAATGTCAAAAGAAAATATTACCTATAGGATTAAACAAACTTCTTTAAATAGATACTCTTAAAATGCAAAATCTTCTCTAGCAAGTACAACATTTAATTATCGTCAAAAGAAACACTATACAACATGTTGATATTGTTGAGCATTATGAGGCCGAGCGCTTGCTTATTCCCATTCCTATTGAGTGATGCGAGGTGGTCGAATGGGTCTTGATCGTCACAGTACTAGGACTTGGCCTTGTTACAATCTCATTCTGTATTGATCGTTATTGCTACTGTTGTAATGCTCGTTATTGCATGAACCAAGTTTATTCTCATTATAAGTTGACTTTATTTAATTCAGAGTCAAATTGATGGTACTCTGCAAACATTCAAATCTATTGATTGCGTAACAAATGAAGATGAGGCCACTAACTATCCAACTGAATTTTTAAACTCTTTGGATGTGCCCGGCTTACCACCCCATAATTTACTTTTGACGGTTGATTCAGTAGTCATAATGCTTCGCAATCTAAATCAACCAAAATTATGCAATGGAACGCGTTTGGTTGTAAAAAAATTTATGATAAATGTGATTCACGCGACGATTCTTAAAGGAAAATTTAAAGGTGAGGAAGTTCTTATTCCAAGGATTCCGATGATTCCTACCGATATGCCTTTTGAATTTAAACGAACTCAGTTTCCGATTCGTCTTGCATTTGCCATGACGATAAATAAATCACAAGGCCAATCTTTGAGCGTTTGTGGAATAAATTTAGAAAATCCATGTTTTTCTCATGAACAACTATATGTGGCATGTTCACGTGTCGGCAAACCATCTGCTTTATTCATTCTTGCACCTAATAACAAGACAAAAATGTTGTATATCACAAGGTACTCGACTGAAGAAAGAGAATCAATATTAATAAATTAATGTATCTGAATATGAATACTCTATAAGTTATTAATTATGTTAAGAATTACTTAACTTCAGATTAATACGTACAATGCTGCTAAATTACTTAACAAATAGCATGTATTACTAAGTCTTTCATAAAGAGATTGACGCTAAACTTCTAGTCTAAACGTTAACAAATTCATTGGGTTTAACAGGTTGCAGGAACAAAATTAAATCGCTACCAATGACATCATGGAAACATAGAAGTATTTTAAAGTCGATTGGGAGATTTATATTTTAAGTTAAAATCTTTATTAAATATACAAGAGGAGAAAATAGTTTTTTTTTTTAGTTTTTAAAGGCTTAACCGTGTTAAGATCAACAATTTTTTATGTGTTGCTATTTTTTTCACCATTTACAAAAATAATAAAAAATAAATTTTATTTTTTTGTAAACGTAATATTATTTTACAGAAATTAATTGGGATAATTATGTATTCCTGAGAATATGGAATTAAAAATATTTCAAATTTAAAGATAACTTCACTTAAAAAGAAACTCAACCTGATTTTTACATTTGATTGTATAATATTACAACTCGCCCCAGGCCTCATATAGAGATTTGGTGATTGGTTAAATTTGGAAATGATGTTTTCAAATTTTGTGTTCAGTTTTATCGTTTTGGTAAATTCGGAAATGAAGTTTCCAAATGCCATGTCGTGTATTTTATAATAATTAGAAATAGTAAAAGATATCACGTCGTACAGTTTCCCTGGATATTGCATCCAAACACTAATAATGTAGCACATTTATCAGAGACTGGGAAAAACTTATAAGAATCTTTATAGTTAAGATTTATTACCCGTTTGTGCCTCTAAAATTTATGTGTTGGGGTAATCATACAACAAATGTTTAGCGTTATTAGTAGTCGTGACGTCAGCAATATAAGGGACAGCTAAAACGTAAGCAGCAATTTCAGTAAAATATTATTGTATATCCATGGAAACAAAATGGCATTTATAATTTAATGTTTTTAAATAAATCTAAAGTAATATGTCGCTGCATTTTTCAAATTTTCTTCAACTCACCGCTAGTCGTGGAAGTAGCACCAGGAACACGATGATTGGCCAGAAGCAGGACAAGGACCAGGATTTATAAGGATGGGTGACTTTAACTCAATTTTAATCATAGTTTTTACTTGCTATTACTGGTTACACAAAGCAGTTTACATCCTAGTTTTAGCGATTATTTACAGCACAAAACGCCACAATAGTTCATATGTACACTAACAGAAGTACAAATTAAATATAGTAAATACACTGCATTTTTAAGTTTTGTGTAAAAGCTACTAATTCGTGTTTGGTGCTATGAATAATCCTCTTACTACCCAAAGAGTACAGGGAGAATCAGTTTACAATATTTTGCACTGAATGGACACCAATAGATATTAGAAGTTTTCGCGTAATTACAAAAAAATTATGTATATATTGTTATGAGAAGCATTTTCTAATTTGTGTTTTACATTAATCTTTCTAGCGTTGCTAGTAAGCAAAAAATTCGTAAACGAGTTAAAATTACTCGTTGATTTATATTTAAGATATAAAAACGATAATTATTTTTGGTTTGATTGATAAATTTTAAAAATTAAAAACAATACCAAACAGTTGTGACCTAAATTTGTTCTTTCAGGTTTAAGTCATTCTATTAGTTACAGAAATCCACGCCAGAGCTCTCTTTCACAATACAAGAGATAACAATGGGCCAATTTAAATTATGCAATATTAGGAATGCATAATTAGATTATAATACTAAATTTAAATATTAAAATTGCTCTTTTTAAATGATAATAATGAAAGTTCTGTTTCATGGCGATATAAAATAAGTCGTTTTGGAGAATAACACACAATCCTCTCCCGAACCCCAAAAAGGTCACATGAGCATGTCTCGTATCAAAATAATGCTGATAGTCTTCTTTGACGTTCGAGAAATCGTCCGTTTTGAGTTTCTACCGCAAGTAAGAACTGTCAACGCAGTGTGGAGGTGCTTGAAACTGAAACGCAAGATCGCCCGCGTCCGGCCTGATATTAAAGTCATCTTCAAGCTCCACCACGAAAATGCCCCCAGCCACACGGCATTCGTAGTTGCCAACTACCCTACCAAGGACAAGACCCCAGTGGTGTCCCAATCTACTTACAGCCCTGACATAGCTCCGTGTGATATTTTTGTTCCACTGGCTGAAGAGAGAGCTGATTGGAAAGCACTGGGATTCAGTGGGAAACATCCAAGTTGAAGTTATAAGAGTACTGAGAGGCGTTCCAGTGGAGGAGTTCCAGGGTGCTTTCCAAGTGTGGTAGTATTGTCTACGCAGGTTTATTTACGCAGAAGGAGACTATTTTGAAGAATTTTCACCGTTTTAATGAATTTGATGATTAAATAATTGTTTTTCCAGATAATGGTTATTATTTTAATTATGCACCCTGTATCCTCATGTCTCATCATGTCCACAACTAAAAGCACTATGATGTTGACTGACACGATCCAAAAGCACGGTGGAGCTACTGTGTCTTCAATAACGCAGATATGGTGGGAAGGGCTCGTTCAATACGTGTGTTGAGTTTAGCTCAAGTTCACATTCTTCCTAGTGCAGCGTCTAAAATCCGATGCTGTTGAGACTTCTTAAATCTCAAATAATGTTCATCGAAAGCGATCCGAAAATATTTTTTTGACGAAAGCGAAAAAGGTTAAAAGGAAACGCCCGCCTTGGTTTAACATTTAACATTAAAGCCTCACTGAATCATCCTTCTCACCATAGCTGTGTACTGTTTAAAATATTTGGTTGCACGTAAGATTTGCTTGTGTGGAAGATGAATGATTTCAATTGCTGGACGTAAGAGAAAGGTAAACAGGAGCTAAACTCAACACTCTCATATAATCAGCTCTTCCAACCATAGCTGCGTTACTGTGTTTCAAAATCGTACGGATTTGGCTGAGCGTTAGCGAATATGTTTGTTAGTTATTTGCAACCATGATTGGTGAATTATTAAACATGTCATAACACTGTGTACTATCATGTGTTATTGTATTATCACATTTATTAATAGAGTAAAAAGAAATTATAATATATTGTGCTCGATGTAACTTCCAACTTGCAATATATGATTCCATTGCAAACATTCGTGGTAGTACCATATATATATATATATATATATATATATATATATATATATATATATATATATATATATATATATATATATGTATATATAATTATTTCAATAAACATTGAATCACAAAAAGTACTTGCTCCGCCGGAGTGCGTACTTTACTTCCGCAACTATAATTATTGCAATACCTACAGGTATTAAAATTTTTAGATGATTAGCAACAATACATGGTATATCAAATGGTATATCAATTTCAATAATATGATCAGCTGGATTTGTTTTTTATTTACAATAGGGGGGCTAACAGGTATTGTATTATCTAATTCTTCTATTGATGTTATTCTACATGACACTTATTATGTAGTTGCTCATTTCCATTATGTTTTATCTATAGGAGCAGTATTTGCAATTATAGCAGGGTTTATTCAATGATATCCATTATTTACTGGTATAACTATAAATCCAAAATGATTAAAAATTCAATTTTTACTATATTTATTGGAGTGAACTTAACATTTTTCCTCAACATTTCTTAGGTTTAAGAGGATTACCTCGACGTTATTCAGATTACCCTGAATACTTATTTAACATGAAATTTAGTTTCATCATTAGGTAGATTAATTTCATTAATTAGAATTCATAATTATAATGTTTATTATTTTGAGAAAGAATAATTTCAAAACGAATAGTTATTTCATCAAATAACAATACAAACTCAATTGAATGATTACAAAAATTACCCCCAGAGGAACATTCATATAGAGAATTACCTATATTAACTAATTTCTAGTATGGCAGATTAGTGCAATGAATTTAAGATTCATATATAAATATATAATTATTTTTTCTAGAAAATTTGTAATTGAAAAATATTATCCTTTCAAGATGCAGTATCCCCAATTATAGAACAACTAATTATATTTCATGATCACACTATATAATAATTTTAATTATAATTACTACAGTAGTTAGATATATAATAGTTATACTTTTTATAAACAAATATATATAATCGATTTTTACTTGAAGGACAATTAATTGAACTAATTTGAACTATTTTGCCAGCTGTATTATTAATTTTTATTGCTTTGCCTTCATTGCGAATTTTATATATAATTGAAGAAATTAATAACCCATTAATTACAATCAAAGCAATTGGGCACCAATGATTTTGATCTTATGAATATTCAGATTTTAAGAAAATTGAATTTGATTCATATATAAAGCCAACTATTGATTTAGAATCAAGTGAATTTCGATTATTAGACACAGATAATCGAATTGTATTGCCTTATAATATTCAAATTCGTATTTTTAGTTACATCAACAGATGTTATTCATTCATGAACAATTCCATCTATTGGTGTAAAAATTGATGCAACACCTGGTCGGATTAATCAAGGATCAATTTTAATAAATCGACCTGGGTTATTTTTTTGGTCAATGTTCAGAAATTTGTGGATCTAATCATAGTTTTATACCAATTGTAATTGAAAGAGTTAACCTTAAAAGATTTATTAATTGATTAAATTCTTATTCATTAGATAACCTTAAATGTAAGTGTTGATCTCTTAAATCAAATTATAGTATATTAACAAATACTTCTAATGGAAAAACTTAGTTTAATCAAAATATTAATTTGTCAAGTTAAAGAAGTATATATTATAGTTTTCGTTGCCACAAATATCCCCTATATGATGAATAACATTAATGTTTATATTTATTATAACACTAATATTAATTATAGCCATAGTATACTTTAATTTTTAATTTAATATCATCAAGTAAAAAAAGAATATAAAGTTGTTTCAATATAATTGAAAATGATAACTAAACTTATTTTCTGTATTTGATCCCTGTACAGGGTATTCTTCAATAAATTGAATGAGAACATTAATTTTTATGTTTTTAATTCCATTAAAATTTTGGCTTATACCCAATTAAAATTTCATTATTATTCAATTCATTACTTAGTTTTTTACATAATGAAAATAAATCATTAATAAAATTAAAAGGAACAAGATTAATCATAATAAGATTTATTTAATTTTAATTTTATTTAATAATTTTAATAGGATTACTTCCTTATATCTTTACATCATCTTCTCATTTATTATTTTGTTCTATCATTGGCACTACCATTATGACTTTCACTTATAATTTATGGTTGAGTTAATAAGACAAATCATATATTTATTCATGTAGTACCTACTGGAACGCCAGGAATTTTAATGCCATTTTATAGTTCTTATTGAAACGATTAGAAATTTAATTCGACCTGGTTCATTAGCAGTGCGATTAAACAGCAAATATAATTGCAGGACATTTATTAATGTCACTTTTGGGAAACAATGCAACAAATTATTATTTAATTTTGTTAATATTAATAATCATATTATAATTTTAAAACATTTGAACTTGCAGTAGCTATTATTCAATTCATATGTATTTATAACACTTATAAACCTATATTCTAGAGAATATTTAAAATGAATAACCACCCATTTCATTTAGTTGATAATAGTCCATGACCTATTATTGGATCAATTGGAGTCATAACCATTACTTCAGGCATAGTAATATGATTCCACAAATTTAATATAATATTATTCATCCTAGGATTTTATTATTGTAATTTTTAACAATAATTCAATGATGACGTGATGTAACACGGGAAGCCACATTTCAAGGATTTACATACCAAAAAAGTTTCATTAAGAATAAAATGAGGAATAAGTATTATTTATTGTATCTGAAGTATTATTTTTTTCTTCATTTTTTTTTATCATTCTTTCATAGAAGATTATCACCAACAATTGAAATTGGGTTACAGTGACCTCCAGTTGGAATTAAAACATTTAATCCTATAAATATTCCTTTATTAAATACTATAATTTTATTATATTCTGGTATTACAATAACATGAGCTCATAATGCATTAATTAATAAAAATTATACACAAGTAGTTCAAAGAATAGTTGTCACAGTAATTATAGGAATATATTTTACTGCTTTACAAACATATGAATATATTGAATCTCCTTTCTGTATTTTCTGATTCAATTTAATGGGTAGGAACATTTTTTATAAGAACAGGATTTCATGGAATTCATGTAATTATTGGAACAATTTTTTATTATTGTATCATTACTCCGAATATTAAAATTACATTTTTCAAGAAACTCACCACGTGGGATTTGAAGCATCAGCTTGATATTGACATTTTGTTGATGTTGTTTGATTATTCTTAGATATATTTCAATTTACTGATGAGGTAGATAATTCATTTATTATAAAAAGTATATCAGGCTTCCAACTTGAAGTTTATTAATTAAAATGAGTAATAAATTTAACTATAATTTTTTTTTTATTACTATAATCCTTATATTAATTATTATAATATTAATTATTATAATTGGTAAAAAAAAGTATTATTGAATACCAAAAATCAACTCCATTTGAATGTGGGTTTAATCCAATTTCTCATAAACGATTGCCATTTTCCATTCATTTTTTCTTAATTGCTGTTTTATTTTTAATTTTTGACATTGAAATCATCATCATTTTTACCTATAATTTTAACTATATATAATGTAAATATAATAGCATGATTATTAACTTCAATTATATTCATTTTAATTTTAATAATTGGTTTATACCATGAATGATATAATGGAATATTAAATTGAGCTAATAGGATTATATTTAATTATAATATTTGATTTGCATTTCAAATGGTGCTTAATAAGCTAATCTTAACATAGAAGTAAAAAATTTTACATTTAGTTTCGACCTAAAATTAGGAATAGATTTCCCATGTTTTTAGTTAAAGCCAAAATTAGAGGCATCTTATTGTTAATAAGAATAATTAATTTTTTCTAACTAAAAGAGGTTAAGTTAAAGAGATAGCTGCTAACTAATTTCTTAAGCGGTTCAATTCCGTTTAACCTCTTATCCATATAGTTTAAAAAACATTTTATTTTCATTAAAAAAAAGGAATTTAATTCCTATGGATTGTTACTAGAAATATAATCACCTTAATATCTTCATTATCATGCTCTAATTAAGCTATAGTAACAAATTAAAAATTATTAAATCAAATTAAAAATGTTAATAAAAAACCTTTAAATTATTTATAGAATAAAATTGAATAAAAAATTTGATAGATTTAATAAATAATAAGAAATACCTATAGGACCATAATATTCACTTCATATTAAAGAATTAGATTTTGAATTTTTCAGAAAATAAATAAACATTTTTTTATATAAAAAATTTAAATATTCTAGATATAAATCACATGTTTTCATTAAATAAATAATAAGACATATTAAAATAGTAATTAAATTTACAAGATTCTATACCTAATCAAATACCTATTAAAACTAATAGTAAAGAAGCTATTTTAAGCTTTATCGGAAGTAAAATAAAATAGAAATCAAAAATTTATTAATCAAAGCATTATACACCCAGTGAAAACCGAAAAATAAAGTTAAAATAAAAAATTCTTAATTTTATATATAAATATTCATCATAATAAAATTTATACTAATAAACTTATTATTATGAATCATTGAATAATAAAATAAACCGAAATCTATAAAATGCGGTTTAAACCTAGAGAAAAGTAAAAAATTACAAAAACTAAGTAATTTAATTGATTTCTTACTATATATTCAATAATTATATCCTTAGAATAAAACCCAGATAAAAATGGAATTCCACATAAAATTAAATTAGCAATATTTAAAACAAGAAGTTGTAAAAGGTATTAATGGATGGTCTGATACCAAAGTGAACCAACTCCATATTTTTAATTTTTTCAGTACGAACAATAATAGATTTTCAATGTTTGATGCTAAATAGCACTTTGAAATTGAAAAACATATTGTTGTTTTGTGATAATCTGAAATAGTTACACTAATTGTATCTTCATAATTACTGAAAAAAATTAATATAAAACTCAGCAAGGGATGAAAATATTTTTTCAAAATTTTTTTGTACTGACATGGTTCAGTCTGGTTCATGAAACTTACCATTGCACCCTGGGTGCTTCAGTGAACCAATATTTATATGTAAAATAAGTTACTTAAAATATTTTTCTTTCATCTTTAAAATTACTGAATTGTATCTAAAATGTTCTAAGGTGGATTTTACTTCTAAATTAGGGAGGGAATAATAAGTTCATTACTGATTTTTTCATTCTGATTTTATTATTTAAAAGTGAGAAGACCAAAACAAACACAGTATTACAAAATTAAAAACAGGTCAAATTTAATAAAACTTATAGATTATCAACCAATTCTTCATCGTTGATTTCACTGGTAGTTATTTCCTGTTTCTGGAACAAGGCTTCATAAAATCCATGGTGAATCGGTGGCACAAGTTCTAACATTGATTTTAAGTCAGCCTTTTTTTCAGAAGAAAGAGGTTTGCCGTTAGGATTCTTTGTGACTAAAGGAAGATGGTGAAGAGGAACTTGAGTCTTACTGGGTTCAGACCTCTTGGTTTCAAGGGTTTTTGATTTCTTTTTTTTGGTGCCGTTTACTGAGACTGATTGAGTGGTACTCAACATCACTATTGTGTGTGTACTTATAATACATGACATAAGGATGACTTTGTCTTACACATAAACTTCTGATCTTTAACCATTCAACTTTTCTCTCCGTCACACTCTTTTTCTGTTTGTAAGAGCTGCGCAAAACTTGATCAGTAGTTATCAAATCTGTTTCCTTTAATAGTAATGACTTCAAATGCTTGCTTCTTTGACCTACATCCCTTTATTATTTCAGCAAGCTGTTGTGGGACATAAATGTATTTCGTGTCTTCTCATGCTTTTTTCTATGTGACCAAAATCCGTGTCGTTTGGCAAAAAACTGTGGCCTGGTATGGGAAATTTTTGCTCAATTTCTTTAATGTTGTTTTAAGGGTTTTGCACTAGTCGCATGAGTAGGGATACCATTTTGAAATTCCCTATTCTGGCCACCACATGAGTCGCACCACAACACAATCTTTTCTTTTGTAGGATGGTCAGAAATGTATTTCAAAAGGCAGGATCCAATTTCATCTGGTCCCCTTCCTCCTTGACATTCATTCCAAAGGTGCATTGTTCCTTTTGACGAGGCACAGTCATGAACGCCTAAAATTATAAACGGACAATTGCCTTCTTATAATATGCTATTCCTGTAGGAACCTTTGGCAATGAGAATGTCTTCTGTAAATCAAAAGTTAAAAACGGTGCATTCGCCGTTTTTAGCAAATTGCATGTCCCGCTTCATTTCATCTCTTGCTGCATTTACTTTTCTATGGTGAAGCTCAGTATTGGCCAACACTTGATTGAGTTTCAATTTTTTTTCTGCAGAGTCTAGTTCACTCTCAATCGCTTTCTTCTGGACATTATATGAATCGCACACTTTACAGGTGTCCTTATGAGGTGTCTTAAAAACTAAATTGAAGTCTTTGTAAAAGATTTTTTCATACATTGACTGAGACACAGTCTGATCTTTAACATTATCAGCTTCCATTTTTTGGGCATATAACCTATACATTAGACTTAAATTTAATTCAGCCCCTAAATACTTTTTGTTTGGATTATCTTTGCGACTGTAATGGCTAGTGTAGGCAGGAAAAGATGATATATGATTTTTAACAGAGTTAATTCGTTCATCTGATAGTTTGTTATGAGGGCGTATGTTTACCTCTTTTGTCTACAACCTCACCACGACTAACTTTCATCAGTGAGCGATGAATCTTCGCGCTATCTATTTTAAGTGTTTTTATAAACATTACTTTTACAAAATCCTGACATCAATATTTTGACATGGCAAATAATAGTAACGAGAGAATTCTCTCTTTGAATCATCAAGAACCCTTTTTTTCAAAAGCATTTCGAACTTTAACAGACCTACCAATAATAGCAGTCTGTGTATCAAATGACCCTGAATTCCAAAAGAGATCAAAAAACTTTTTCCTTTCATCAATATTAACTTTTTCAGCGCATTTCATTCTACATTTACAGTCAAACGGTTCAAATATTTTACTTGCAACAGGATTACCACTAGTACTCTCATAAGCTTTTCCTGAGTTTCGATTTTATCTTTCTAATATTTTTTTTCCACTTAGCTGGATCTCCGTAGTTTCTCTTTCTTTCTCTTTCTTCTCGGGTGGGTTTTCTTCTGTTGCTACGAGTGTTTCCTGTCTCATTTCTGATCCATCTGCCCCAACATCTTTTCCATCCTTCTTCTTCTTCTTCTTCCTTTTTTGCTTAGAACCACATGGGACATCATCTGCAACATTAATGCCAATATAAAGCATGTACAAAGCCAACAATATAAAATTAGTCCCTATTTTATTAAAGTATGGTGGTAAAAGGATTACTGTAGTAATAATGTACCAATATATACACACACAAAAAACAAAATAAGGTTTGTTTTTATTAAAAAATGAATTAATTAATCTATTATCATTGTCTATAAGCTTTATAAAAATCCAGGGGCAAACAAACAATCAGCATTTTTACAATCTCGTCTGCCAGAATGAACTAACATCATTTAAATATCTGAACACTGTATGCCAGAGTGAACTAACTCCAAAATCCCAGTTATGACAACAGATAGTATATCGTGCATTGCAGATATCTGTTAACAACACTATTGAAAGGCTACAACATTAATATGTTACAAAAAACACAACCACAACAGCTGATATTATGGAGGGAATAGTTAGTTCACTTTGGCATAAGATGAAATGCTAATGTACACTAACCTATTGCATATAATTGAAATGACTTAGATAATTAGTAAATGTGAAATATTACCTTCACTACTATCTTCAGCATGTTGAGGTGGGATGTACTCGTCGCCAGAATCTTCAAATAAGTCGGATAAACTGGAGTTTAACTCACTATTTATTAAAGAAGAGGATGCACCATGAACCAACTCTAATGCGTCAGCCATGTTTTTCAGGAGTTAGTTCAGTCTGCCAACACAAACAAAATCAAAATTCCCCGTATGGTAAAACAGAAAAATAAAATTTCCCTCACAAACTCAGCTGTTTAATATGGTTCTCTCTGGCATTGTGAATGTATTGTATTTTATAAAGTAAGAAATGACAATACCGGAAAAACATTGAAATTGGAGTTTCCATTCATTTTTTTCTTAATTGCTGTTTTATTTTTAATTTTTGACATTGAAATCATCATCATTTTACCTATAATTTTAACTATATATAATGTAAATATAATAGCATGATTATTAACTTCAATTATATTCATTTTAATTTTTAATAATTGGTTTATACACCATGAATGATATAATGGAATATTAAATTGAGCTAAATAGGATTATATTTAATTATAATATTTGATTTGCATTCAAAAGGTGCTTAATAAGCTAATCTTAACATAGAAGTAAAAAATTTACATTTAGTTTCGACCTAAAATTAGGAATAGATTTCCCATGTTTTAGTTAAAGCCAAAATTAGAGGCATCTTATTGTTAATAAGAATAATTAATTTTTTCTAACTAAAAGAGGTTAAGTTAAAGAGATAGTGCTAACTAATTTCTTAAGCGGTTCAATTCCGTTTACCTCTTATTCCATATAGTTTAAAAACATTTTTATTTTCATTAAAAAAAAGGAATTTAATTCCTATGGATTGTTACTAGAAATATAATCACCTTAATATCTTCAATATCATGCTCTAATTAAGCTATTGTAAACAAATTAAAATTATAAATCAAATTAAAAATGTTAATAAAAAAACCTTTAAATTATTTATAGAATAAAATTGAATAAAATTTGATAGATTTAATAAATAAATTAGAAATACCTATAGGACCATAATATTCACTTCATATTAAAGAATTAGATTTTGAATTTTCAGAAAATAAATAAACATTTTTATATAAAAAATTTAAATATCTAGATATAAATCACATGTTTTCATTAAATAAATAATAAGACATATTAAAAATGTAATTAAATTTACAAGATTCTATACCTAATCAAATATACCTATTAAAAACTAATAGTAAAGAAGCTATTTTAAGCTTTATCGGAAGAAAATAAAATAGAAATCAAAATTTATTAATCAAAGCATTATACACCCAGTGAAAACCGAAAATAAAGTTAAAATAAAAATTCTTAATTTTATATATAAATATTCATCATAAAAATAAATTTATACTAATAAACTTATTATTATGAATCATTGAATAATAAAATAAACGAAATCTATAAAATGCGGTTAAACCTAGAGAAAAGTAAAAAAATTACAAAAAAACTAAGTAATTTAATTGATTTCTTACTATATATTCAATAATTATATCCTTAGAATAAAACCCAGATAAAAATGGAATTCCACATAAAAGTTAAATTAGCAATATTAAAACAAGAAGTTGTAAAAGGTATTAATATACATACTGATCCCATTAATCGAGTATCTTGATTTATCATTTATATAAAAAATAAAATACCTGAACAAAGAAATAATAGAGATTTAAATATAGCAATGTCTTAATAAATGAAAAAATGATAAATCAAGAAGACCTAAGAATAAAGAACTTATTCATTAAACCTAATTGGCTTAGAGTAGATAAAGCAATAATTTTTTTTAAATCAAATTCATAAATTGCACAAATAGAAGAAAAAAAAGTTATAGTTATCAAACTAATAAATAAAAATATATAATTATTAAAATTGAAACTATTATAAAAACGAATTATAAGATAAACTCCAGCTGTAACTAAAGTAGACGAATGAACTAATGAAGAAACAGGTGTTGGAGCTGCTATGGCAGCAGGTAGTCAACAAGAAAAAGGAATTTGAGCTCTCTTTGTAAAACAAGAAATTAATTATTAAATAAAAAATATATTCATTATAATAATCTAAGTAATACATAAAATGTCATCCCCCGTAAGATATAATTCAACAAGCAGAAATTAATAAACCAATATCACCAATTCGATTAGTTAAACAAGTAACTATTCCAGCTAAATATCTTTTCATTGAATTATAGTAAATAACTAAAACAATAAGATACAAGACCTAACCCATTCCAACCTAAAAGAATTCTAATTAAAATTAGGTCTGATTATTATTAAAATTATACTAAAAACAAACAAAATAACTAAAAAACAAAAAACGATTTCTATTATAATAACCAAAACCTATATAATCAGAACTGTAAAAAAACAACCATTGAAGAAATTAATATAACAACTGATGAAAAAGAAATAGATACTCAATCAAAAATTATCAAATAATTAATTCTTAAAGAATTAATTAATAGAATATTTTCACTCCAATATTAAAAAATTCCATTATACATAAAATATAAAGAAGCAATAAATAAGAAAACAGAAAAAATAAATAAAATCAAAAATTCAATATAAGTAAACATTTAATTTTAACAAAATTTAAGGTAATATACATCTAAGAAAACCACAAATCTTTATTTTTTTTTAAACTACTTAAAATTATCAAAAAATACAATCTATAAATAAAATAATTAAAAATAATGGTATTAAATGAACAATTATAAGAAGGTATTCACGAACATTCCCAAGACTATAACAATACAAATTATGATATTTACCGTGTTGTGTAAAAACTAAATAAATAAAATCTGAAAGAAGCAGTTAAAAAAAGATATAAAAAAAAATAAAATTAATGAACCAGATCAATATATAATTATTCTATTTATAATTATAATTTCACTAATAAAATTAATTCTAGGGGGGGCAACTTATATTAAAAGAACAAAATATAAATCATATTATTCTTATTCTGGGTATAAATAATATTAAACCCTTATTAATAAAAAAACTACGGCCCAAAAAAACGTTCATAAGAAATATTAGCCAAACAAAATAAACCTGATGAACAAAGTCCATGACCAATTATTATTAAATAAGAACCAAATTAAACCAAATTTAGTTATTGATAACATTCCTATTAAACATATACCTATATGAGCAATAGAAGAATAAGCAATTAAACATTTTACATCACCTTGAATTTAAATATACTAATCTAACTAAACAAGAACCAACTAATGATAAAGAATATCAAAATCATCTAAAATTAATAAACAAATATTCATAAATAAATATAAAACGAAGAATACCATAACCACCAATTTTCAATAGTAGGCCAGCTTAAAATTATTCTCCCTCTTACAGGAGCTTGAATATGAGCTTTAGGTAATCATAAATGAAATATATACAAGAGCAATTTAACTATAAAAGCAATTAATATTATAAAATGTATTTTAAAATTTAATGAGACACCAAAATTATAATCAAAACTTATACTACCAAAACTTATATACAAATAAATAATTACTAATAATAAAGGTAAAGAAGCTAACAAAGTATAAAAAAACAAGTATAAACCTGAAATTAAACGTTCTGGTTGATACCCTCAACCTATAATAATTAAAAAAAGGGGAATAAGTCTAAACTCAAAAAAAATATATAATAATTATCTTTATAACACAAAAAATTAAAATTAAACTAATTATTAATAGATAACAACAAAATAAAAAGAATGAAGATATTAATGAACCAAAAATAGATGATCTAGATAAAATCATTAAACTACTAATTTATAATTCTTAAAATAATTAAACCATAAGAAATATTATCAATACCAAAAAAATAACTAACTGAACCAAAAAATCCATAACAACTATTTACTAAAAATAACAATATTAAAAAAATAAAAAAAAACTGAATTAAAAAATCAATAATTAATAAATAAAAAGGGGGTTTAAAAACCAAAACAAATAAAATAAATTTTATCATAATATAATAGAATTTAAATAATCATTTCCATGACTTCGAATTAAAGAAACTAAAATTCTTAAACCTAAAACACCCTCACAAACATAAAAAGTTATAAAATAAATATAAAGATAAAATGTATAATTAGATATTAAACAAATCAATATAATTATACAAAGAAGGGACAAAACTAAAAACTCCAATCTTAATAAACATAAAAGAATATGATTACGAATATAGATTATAGAAATTAAAACTAAATACAAATATAAGTAAAAAAAAGAGAAAAATTCATTAGTTTTAATAATTTAATATAAAATATTAGTCTTGTAAACTAAATTTAGATTTCTATCTTTAAAACATCAGCAAAGTAGAATTTACATCTTTAATCTCCAAAATTAATATTTTAATAAACTAATTTGGCTGTAATTAAAATTACACTGTTAAAAATTATAATTATTATCCCAATAATACTTATTATATTAAAAAACCCTATGTCTATAGGGATAATACTTATTGTACAAACATTATTTATATGTATGTTAATAAATAAAATAATAACTACAACATGATTTATAATAATTACATTTTTAATATAATAATTGGGGGATTAATGATTCTATTTTATATATATAAGAAGAATTGCATCAAATGAAAAATTTAAATTAAACATAATATATAACATTAACAATAATTATTTTTATTATTATCAGTGATGAAATAATAAATGAAAATCAAGTAATAGATAAACTGGAATTATCAGAAAATAGCCCAATAGAAAAAATTTCAATAATCAAATTGTACAATGAAAAATCAATAATCATTACTATAATTATAGTAATCTTTTTATTATTGACTATAATTTCCACAACAAAAATTGTCAAATTACACGAAGGCCCTTTACGAAAAAAAACTTATGAATAAGCCAATACGAAAAAATAACCCAATTATTAAAATTATTAATTATTCATTAATTGATTTACCAGCTCCTTTAAATTTATCATCATGATGAAATTTTGGATCAATTTTAGGTTTATGCTTAACCATTCAACTAATTACAGGTATTTTATTATCAATACATTATACATTCAAATTATTGAAATAGCATTTAATTAGAGTAAATCACATTACTCGAGATGTAAATTACGGTTGATTAATGCGAACAATTCATTCAAATGGTGCTGCATCAATATTTTTTATCTGCATGTATTTACATACAGGACGAGGTTTATATATTATGGGTCATACCAAGTTTTATTAAAACATGGATAGTAGGAGTAGTAATTATATATTATTAACAATAGCTACAGCATTCTTAGGGTACGTTTTTACCATGAGGTCAAATATCCTTTTGAGGAGCAACTGTTATTACAAACTTATTATCAGCGCTCCCTTACATTGGGAAGAATATTAGTTAACTGAATTTGAGGAGGATTCGCTGTAGATAAACGCAACACTATCACGATTTTTTAGACTTCAATTTTCTTTTACCATTTATTATTGCAATAATAACAATCATTCATCTATTTTTTCTTCATATACAGGTTCAAATAACCAATTGGAATTAACTCAAACATTGATAAAATTCCATTTCACCCATATTTCTCAATTAAAGACTTAATAGGATTTTCAATTATCATTACTATACTTCTAATTCTAAATATAACTGAACCTTACATCTTATCAGACCCAGATAATTTTACTCCTGCAAACCCTATAGTAACCCCAATTCACATTCAGCCTGAATGATACTTCTTATTTGCATATGCAATTCTACGGTCAATTTCCGAATAAATTAGGGGGGGTAATAGCATTGTTTTTATCAATTTTAATTTTAATAATTTTACCATTTCTCCATAAAAATAAAATTTAAAGGAATTGAATTTTACCCAATTAATCAAATCAACTTTTGAATATTTTCTTTAACAGTAATTCTACTAACATGAATTGGAGCACGGCCTGTAGAACTACCATATACAGAAACAGGAATAATACTAACAGTTATATATTTTATTTACTTTTATTAGAGACCCATTAATTTTCAAAAATATGAGATAAAATTATTAAATAGTTATTTAGCTTATATAAAGTTTATATTTTTGAAAATATAAGAAAGAGAAATTTAATAACTTTACAAAAAAAAAAATGATAAAAGACTAAAAACCTTAATAAAAACAAAAAAATAATAAAACTTAAAAGAAATAGGAAGATAGCACTTTCATGCTAAATATATCAGTTTATCATAACGAAATCGAGGAAAAAAGAACAACGAACTCAAATAAATAAAAAACAAAAAAAATTAACTTAATAAAAAAAATAAATCTATAAAAATCACCCCAAAAAAAAATAATAACAGTTAAACTAGAATAAAAAAATAATACTAGCATATTCAGAAATAAATAATAAAGCAAATCCACCAGAGCCATACTCAATATTAAATCCAGAAACTAATTCACTTTCCCCTTCAGAAAAATCAAATGGAGTACGATTTCTCTCAGCTAAACAACAAGAAAAATCAGCATAAAAATATAGAATCTGAACAAAAAAAAATCATCTACTAACCTGAAAAACAAAAAAATTAATAAAATTGTAACCATTAATTATTAAAAAAAAAAACATAATATAATTAAAGATAATGAAACCTCATAAGAAATAGCCTGTGAAATTCTACGAATACATCCTAATATAGAATAACTTCTATTTGAAGATTCAACCACAAAATAATAAGACCATAAATTCTAAGTCTAGAACAACATAAAAAAAATAACATACCAAAAACAAATCTAATACAATTTCAATAAAAAGGAAATAAAACACCAAATAAATAAAGATTGAATTAAAACTAAATAAAGGGCATAAATAATAAATTAATGAATTAGAATTAATTGGTCAAACATGCTCCTTTAAAAAAAGTTAATACCATCTCTAAAAGGTTGTAATAAGCCTATAAAACTACTTTATTTGGGCCTTTACGAATCTGTATATAACTTAGAACCTTGCGTTCTAATAAAGTAAAAAAACCGACAGAAACTATTACTAAAATAATTAAAATTATAGATATAATAAAAAAAATTACTAGATATGAATTAATCATTTTTATAAATTCTAAATTTATTGCACTAAAATCTGCCAATCTAGCATTATTTCAACACAATATAAATTGGATTTAATGGTCCTTTCGTACTAAAAAAATCTTAATATTTCTAGATAGAAACCAACCTGGCTTACACCGGTTTGAACTCAAATCATGTAAGAATTTAAAAGTCGAACAGACTTAGAAATGAAAAACCTGCCCCTCAATCTAATCTTAATTCAACATCGAGGTCGCAAACTTTAATATAGATAAGAAACTCCTCATTAAAATAACGCTGTTATCCCTAAGGGAACTTAATCTTAAAATCATTATTGGATCTAAATTACATAAATTAAATGAATTAAAAAAAATAAAGTCAATTTATCTTCCGCCCCAGAAAAAAAATTAATAAAATTAAAAAATAAATTTACTAAAAAATACATAAAACTTATTAAAAATTAAAGTTCTATAGGGTCTTATCGTCCCCAAAAAAAAATTATGCTTTTTTACCTAAAAAATCAAATTATAAAATTAAAAAAAATAAAATTAATCCCTCATCTATTCATTCATACCAGCCTTCAATTAAAAGACTAATTATTATGCTACCTTTGCACAGTCAGAATACTGCAGCCATTTAACTAATCATAGGGCAGAATTTACTTTTAAAATGTTCCTAAAAGAAATGTTTTTGATAAACAGTTGAAAATTAAATATGTCGAGTTCATAAAATATAAATTAAAAATTATACTAATTTAATCAGTATTTAAAATAAAATTTTATTCAATAAATAAACCTTATAAAAAAATAAATATAAAAAAAATTAAATTTTAAATAAATTAATTATATTAAAAACTAAAAATGCATAATATTAAAGCTGTAAAATTGAATAAAAAAAAAAATTTTTAAATTAAAAAACTTAGCTTTATCCTAAGAAATTTAAGAAAAACCAAATTTTAAATAAAACCAACCATCAATCCTTAATTTAAATTGATTTCTAAAGTAACCAGATATAAAAAGAACGATTAACTTTTAATTACCATTTTTAAATTATAAATAAATATAAAACATAAAAAAATATAAAAAAAAATATATAATTTTCGGGAAAAAAATTATAAATAAAATATTAAAATCAACCATGATACAAAAGGTACTAAAAATGAATTAAAAAATAATAATAAAAACCTAATCAGTTAAAAATAAAAATTATTTTAATAAGAGTACTAAAAAAAAATAAAATAATATTATAATAAAAAATAAATAAAAATAAGAAAATATTATCAGATAAAATTAATAAATTTTTTGTATTAATGTAAATAATAAGCTTTAATATAAGCTACTATCTGACTTTCTAGCTTCACCTTCCGGTAAAAACTACTTTGTTACGACTTATCCCATATTATTGAGAGTGACGGGGCGATATGTACATAAATTAGAACAAAATTCAAAACGAATATTTATTCGAAATTACTACTAAATCCTTATTCAAAATAATTATAAAAATTATTATCCTAATAATTTATAATTAAAGTAACCCATGTTTACTTAAATAAAACTGCACCTTGACCTAATATAAATCTTTAAAAGTAAAAGAGAATAAATCTTAAAACACACTCCAAATTATAGAGATATACAAATTTAATTTAAGTATAAAAAATCGTGGTTTATCAATTAAAAACAGGTTCCTCTAGTAAAGATTTAATTTACCGCCAAATTCTTCGAGTTTAAAAGAACATAACTAATACTATTCAGGAATAAAATTTAAATTTACAATAATAGGGTATCTAATCCTAGTTTAAAAAATAAATTTCGCATTACAAAAAAATAGAAATTAATTTAAATACAAATTCCACCTAAGCAAAAAAAAATTAAATTCAAATAAAAATACTTAACCTAAAATATTAACTTGGATTAATTGTCTAACCGCGAATGCTGGCACAAATTTAACCAAACCTAATTAAAATATCTAAATCAAAAATAAAATTAAAATTAATACTAATTACTGAATTAGTAATTAGAAACTCCCGGCGGAAGCAAGTACTTTTTGTGATTCAATGTTTATTGAAATAAAATAAGGCTATTGCCATTTATACAATTTAATGTATATATAATTATATATATATATATATATATATATATATAATTACATCTCTGTAATGAATGTATACTTCTGCGAATATGTCCCGTATGCGAGCGAAAACCTGGCCAAAAATACCATTTCAAAAAATAACTTTTCTTAATGTTATTAGAGTAATGTCGTATCATCATCCCAAGATAAAAATCACCTCAGCTTCCAAGAACTGACTGAGAAGTTATTAATGTAACGTCTGTGTTACACCTTGTTTTGAATGCATGTCTTAGGTGTTTAAGATACAATGGATAACAAATACTTGGATGTAAATGGATAATTTAGTTTTTCCATCTCGTTTTCCGACGGTGATATCACTTCCATCTACGTGCCTGACCGTTATAATTAATTAATATTTTATTTAAACAGTTTGTTTTTGTAAACACATCGCTTTATATATTTAGTACTTTTTTGTAATTCTTATATTATATACCGCACCAAATCTAGTTTTGGCTGATGAGCAATTTAATTTTTGGAGAATAGATTTCATCAATTTTACAAAACACTAGGCTTTTTGCTTATACTCGTAGATGCTTTAGTCCTAGAGCAGAAAATAAATATAAACACATTATATGGTTACTTCTATAATTATAAAAGGACGTTACTTGCTTAGGATAAAATATGGACATTTTCCTTGAAAGAATCCAGCTGATATGGCCCCTACAGATGTACACATCTAAATTACTTATATCCATAGAATCAACAGAAGAAAAGTTTGGGGTATTTAAATATTCTGAATTGCTCAATACTCTATTCAAAATTCACTCTAATCGCAGCACCTCGGAAAACCAGCGAACAAGGAATACGATGTGAGGCTCATATAGAGGATTTGGACCAGAAACTACAGTGAGTTATTTTTATTGTTTGTATATCATATTTTCTGCTCTCACTATCTCTTGACATCAAAATTACGTAGTCTACATGCTAGTTTTATTGACAATTTATCACAGCACAAATCACTTTCCCAGTGATATTAATATTATTGATTACAAATAGATAATAATGTATACAAATTATAAAAATACTAACTTTATTGATATTAATAAGAAATGTATGTTTTTGATATTTTCACTACCTTTATACCTTGCACTAGGATGATTACTATGCACAATAAATCCCACTGTACGTTCTCCGTAAAAGTTATGGTATGTTTTTTGTTACACTTGAGTTTGAGCTGTTTTTAATTTCCCATATACCTAAATCATGCATACTGAATAGGCTTAATATTTTCTAAGGTAGGCTATTCAATAATGTTATGAATTTTGAATCTGAAATAGTTCATAGTATCATATAATTGATTACGAAAACAATTTTCTTAGCTATGTCTCATAGATATCTTCCCTGTATTCGGTAGTAGCATAAATACTAACATAAAGTTGAAAGAAGTTTATAAAGAATGACTAATACTAAAATAGACGTGTTAAATTGTGTTTAAAATTATTTAATAATTTATTTACCTGTAAATAGTTTAGCAAAAAAACAATAGTTTCATTTATCTTTGTTAGGTACACTCCCATAGTACACGAAACAAAAATCAGGCCATATAAGTGTGACAGTTATAAATGCGTACTGGACATTTTCAAATCCTTAGAACTTTTCGCTTAAACTTAGTTTCAAATAGTTCCCGTTTCACGACAAGAATTTTACACTATAGCAACATTAATGCAATGAAGCAAGATTAATGATAGTATATTAATGCAAAAGGTTTACTTTAACATCTAGTGGGCACGATCTGCAGAAATAATTACTAGAATATGCCTAGTAGACACCTTCTACTGTAGCTGATTAATTCTGTCTCAACTTATTAACTTAAGGGCCCGAGTTCGAGTGCTTGTTCGTGCATGCTGTTATCGTATATTAACCATAACCTTTACCTTGACTGAAGTATTAATAAAAAAACTTCTTCGTTAGTATTTCATTTTAAATAACGGCATCAATACAAACCTAGAATTCAGTGCAAAAATTTACTTTTTGTAGAATTCGTTCAATATTTTTCTAGTTCAGGAACTATAATGGTTCATGTACAAAGGTATTTTGTTGAATCTTTAGTTACTTCACTAATGGTGTAACTAATAGATTTAAGACCTGTTACTTTTAAGCTGAAGGCTTTTAAAACGTTTCAGGGTTACTCACAATTCTTTCACACAAAAACTTAAATAAATATATTGAATATTTATGTTACGATATTTCTGTCATACTAAAGGGAATTTTATTTCAAATGATATGAAAGTGAGAACAGTTTTGATCAAGTATAATTATAGAAACTAACAATAAGTGTTCTTAAGATCTGGTTTATCCAAGAAAATGTTGTTTAGTTTCTATGAAGATGTGTACTGTTTCATTTACTCTAAAGAATGCAAAGGATTCTAGTAATTTTATTATTCCATAACTTCCCGAAACCATTAGATATCTCTACTGCTGTAATTTTCATTTAAATATTTACCAACATCAGTAAATGTAGATTTTAACTTAAAAATCCTACTTTTGATGTTTTTTACTTAATACAGCTACTCCAAAATCCCTTCATGATCTACATTAGTCCTACTTAATTTATAGCATATGTAAATTTGGATTACATAATTATTAAATATTACAAGCGACAATAAACTTTTTATATAATTATACGGATATCAACTTTCTGTTACATAGTAAAAAGTGATTCTGTTCCTCTGCTTTAGATATATTAGTTCATTTAGCTGTCAGATAATGAATCAATCTCAGAATGACAGTTAAATATTTACAATGCTGCTAAATCACATAATGGACAGCAGACATTACAAAGTCCCTCAATAAAGAGTTAAGCTAAATTTATGTTATCAGAAGTAATTGTATTTTATCAATATCTAACAATTTATAGTTTGCCAAAACAGTGATGGTTATATTCAAAACGCCAATAGAATATTGTTTCGTATGAGAGTGTAACTGTTGTAACTATATAATTTAAAACTTTGTTTTCGTGTACCAGACATTGTAATTTTTCAATTTTAATTTGCCAGTGTTGTATAAAAGTTATCTTAGAAAGACATAATGGACTCGCAGTTCTTGTTTTAAGACCAGAAAGGTACTTAGACTTCATTTGCACAAACAGTAGATTGTTACCACAGAAACGGTTAAAACGTTACGATTACCGCTGGTAGGGATCGTCAACTCTAAAAATTTTGCTGAATAGTCTCAAAAACACCACTGCTATATTTTATAAACCTATTATTTTAAAACGCTGTTGGAATTTATCTGAAATCAAAAGAATGTTTATTCTTAATATTCTTTATGTTATCAGTTGTAGCATAGAAATCTTGCGAGATGCTCTACAATACAATACGCACTTTATTGTCTGGCCAGCTCCAAAGTGCAGTATTACGATGATATTAATTAGGTTTATTTTAAACATGTTATTGTGTAACAATTTGCAGAAAAATTAAATATATTATTTCTCTGAACTAGGTTATAATTTTAGTTACTATATCACAAAAATTATTTTAAATGTACAAACAACTGGAGCTGTAAGGAATATTCTATCTAAATCATCTCAAAGAAAGGAAAAGAAAGATTTTATGCGATACATTTACATATCAAGCTGCATACCAGATTGGATCATGCATTTGGTTTCATATTAGTATATTCATATAAAATATAAAGGAATAATGAATAATTACATAGTAGGCTGTAAATAATCTACATCCATTTGATATCGTCAGAGTATTACTATTAATTTAAAAAATCTAAGATCTATGGTTTTGGAATATTAAGAAATAGATAGTATTTCCATGAAATGCATAGAGGAATATGTATAATGTTTTAAACAATTAAGTCCATTAAATATGACACAACTATTATAGTGCAAAATTTAATTGAGATAATTATTTTTCTCAATTGCTTAGTGAATTGCTTAGAACATGGAATTAAGAAATATTTAATAGCTTAAAGGTAACTTCACTTAGGCACAAAATGTATACAAAACTACATTGGACTGTATAATATTACAATACTTGATTGTGTTGTATGTTCTGATATTCAGATTACATTCAGCACATATTATATTATGAGCTCGATGTAGGTCAATGAGTGTGTAATGTTTTATTTATGAAGAGTACCAAATGCTTACAAGTTTTATGTATTTGAAAGTTTGGTAAATTTTAGAAAGATTGAGCTGATTATTTATTGGTTATGATGAAAAATTTTCGAAAATGTGTTTTGTAATCTTATTATAGACGTAGGCGGACATTATCATTGATAATTCTGTAATAATATCAGAGCAAATGTGATACGTAATGTTACAGATAACTCATTTTTATCTGCCATTATTGCTTATGTTTTGTCTAAATTGAATGTAAAATTTATGTAATATAACTTTGTGTTATAGAAACACTTGAATGGCGTATTATCTAAACGATTCTTGGGTTACTATTTTGAAAAACTACATAACTAGGTGGTAGAATATTACTGAGTACTCGTTTTTATGGGAAATTCAAATATACAATACAGTTTAAATTTAATTTCAGTACTATTACATGTTTTGTTTAGTGTATCAAGATGGTTACATTTTGCAAACCAAAAAATTTGAAAAAATGTTATGGCCTATTCTTATGCATCTTACCGGGTTGTGTGCCATGTGTTCATTCGTTTAGGTATTAAACGTGTTGTATCTCCAATGCACGCTGAACCATAACTACTGCTCTCCGTGCACCGTAAATAGTAAACGTGTTCTTTAGTAAAACATACTACGCGTTATGTCAAAAGCTGAGGGTACATGCAAAATTTCAAGCCCAGTAGAACATTTTATGCTTGATGTGACCTGCAAAGTCAGACAAACATTACTAAGAAAAGAAATGTTTAAAACTCCAGCGGACAAAGAGAAATGATTACTCCCAAATTTTTATAGAAACCGTTATGGATATTCGAGGTCAATAAACATGTTACAAGTCAAATATTAAATTCCGTAAACATACACAATTTGTTGGAAAATTTAATTATTTTAAGATATCCTCTTTGTCATATTGGACAACCAATAAAATAATATAAATATGTTCACACAATCAGGTGAATCCCATGTTATAAGAATTAAGCTCTACAGAACAAGTTATAAGTCAGTTCGCTCTCGAGATATAAATACACATTCTCCAGCCCTTAATAGGCTTCACTAACGATCAGAAATAAAGATTAAGGTGGTTTAGGTGTTTGTAATTACTGTTGCCGTATTTTGCAAGGATAAAAATGTCTATCTTTACATGCAAACTCACAGAATAGTAAATCAGTTTGAAATATGCCTTCGTGTCTCCTATTAAATAGAACCGACATTGCCAGCTTGTTGATGCGAGTTGCCGGACTTCATTCATCATGAATCCAATTCATTTTATTTAGTGAAAATGTGATTAAATTTATCACTAGAGGGGATATACAAAATTCCTGTCTGTCTGTCTGTCCGCACGATATCTCGAGAACAAACTGATCAATTTTAAATATTTTTCAATAACCTTAATTTATATACAGGTAACACCGAGTTTAATCATGGTGAATGTCCATTAGAATTTACTCGGCGTTAAAGAATATTTTATGTTAATGTTAAAGGTAATTAGGATATCACCAAAAAATTACAGAATAAGTAAATTCTTTAACAAGCTGAAAGTTATATGAAATTTTAAGACCATTATATTGAAAGCATTAATGTATTTAAATTTAAGTCTTTAATTATTGTTTCCCCACACCTCACTCATCATTATATCCATGACAATCATCACTCGCGTTACACAATCTTCCTGATAGTACACAAATACCATAGTAATAAATACATTACAAATTACATTTCCAATTACAATATTCTATTACTAGAGGTAGCACTATTTATTAGATCATTCATTATGTATAGACATAAAATGTTTTATGGCATAAGTCACCGTTTGATGTAAAAATTGTCGTACAGAGGAGTGCAGTTTTAATCAAGAATCGTCACAAGTTCCATTACGAATGCATACAGAGAAGATGAAGAAACATGATTGTACTTTATGTTAGGATCCTTTGACATTTAGCCTGTCTTTTTGACGTGACAACGTCTTAAATTAGGTTGCGGCTCGGAGTCACTCATGAAAAAGTGTAACGCCCGGTAACGTTACGATGCCCGTCCAGTGGGTCCGCCGCACGGGATCCGCACGGGATAAAGCAGATAACTGTGGGTCCGCCGCACGGGATCCGCACGGGATAAAGCAGATAACTGTGGGTCCGCCGCACGGGATAAAGCAGATAACTATGTTTATTCGTGAAAATGTGGAGTGCTTAGATTCGTCATTTACAACAACTACAACAATAAAGGTAAATAATTGTACACTGATATTTCATTATCGTAAACTATGATTGATTGATAATTGTTAGATTGACACAAAAGTTGAGAAACTGAGTTTATAGGTTATGTCATACTATTGGCAAATGTTGATAGTGTTAAGTAAATTATTAGTTTAAATCACTCTGCAATCAATCGTAATTCAGTCGATTGAGAAGAAACAGCGCGTATTGCTAGTCAAACATTTAAAATAACAAATTATAACCTCTAACCTGTCATAACAGTGCGACCAAACAAACGAACTAAACCGACCAATCACCACGCGCGGAGTTAGAATTTAACTGTGTTTTCAAGAATTTCACATTCCAATTTTAGTAAATGTTTTATTCAACTTTACCATTTACAATAAAAAATTTTAATTAATTTCAAATTATGTACAATGTTTTAGTAAACAAAATATATTTCTATAGTTAAAATGTGTGCAATTCTTATTTTCATTCAATTCCTTGTTCCTATTGTGCAATTTAATAATATTCATATCAATAAATATTCTACCGAGAAAAAAGCCGTTGTCACGTAAAATCTTCGCCCGTAAAACCGACTTTACAGGCAACCATAATTTTTCATTTTGGAATGAACGGGTACGAGAAACGTGATGACTTCTGTTCGATGATCTTAAAAAAAAAAACTCTATCTCGTAGGTAAAAAGATATTATTAATATAATAAATTGATCCTTAAAATTGCTTGTTTTGATATACACAGATATAAACAGACATGGTTTAAAATTCAAATGTAACATGATGGCTACTATTGTCTTGTTCTAGGAAATGCGACACTTTGAACCCATAAAATATGGTAGCCATTACGTTCAGCTCTTGGTCCTTATATTACCAATCATATTCCTGAAATTTAATTTTTGTTGAAAAAACTAAATTATTGCTTGAGCTTGAGCGAAGCCTATCACTCGTAGTCTGTCTGTCTGCACGTTTTCTGTCTGTCCGTGCTTTTAAAAATGAACCTATTTTTACAGGAGTACTGAGGAGTCTTGAAACGGCTTAATATTTTCTGTACTAGTAAACGTACAATCATAAAACTTTCTACTGCGACATATGGCATAAAATCTAACTATTTGATGCAATCAGTAGCACTTTACCATCGAAAATAGATGTCCCGTTAGGATACGGTGGAAAATCTTAAATGTAAGAGTAGATTTATGTGCATTCTAATTTAATGGTCATACTAATTTAATGAGAACATATTGCTGCGAATTAGACCTCTAAAGGTTAGTCTTAAAAAAATTAGTGACGCTTGAAATTTTCATTACTGATCTTATGTGCTAGTTCAAGAATGGTTTAATTTCATTGTAAATATATCAGATTAAGCTACAACACATCACACACTTGTTGAACCTAAAGTTTTCAGTGTACCACGTGGTGGAAAGATAAGTTAAAACAGATTTACTCTGGAAAAATTAATTTCTTCGTGAAACATATTGTTTTTATAATAAAAAAATGTCTTCATGATAGTGCATTTCAAATCATAGATTTTGAATTAATATGGTTTTTGTAGCGATTTGTTTTTTATATGAATGTCTGTTTATTTGCCCACAGGACACCTTGAGAATTAAACTAGTTATAAAACGAGTTATAGTTAGACATTATGCTTGTAACCTCAGCGAGGCCTGTCACGTGACACGTGGTACTGCGTTGTTGTTGAGTTACATTCAAATTTACAAAGGTGCTGAAGTAGGAACTTATTCTATAGGAAACTTGGTAGATATCAGGAAAGGCACTTGGTAGAGAATGCAGAAACCTTTCTGAATATATTATATAACAAATTTGTTAAATATGTGTATCAGAGTTAATAGCCTCATGTCAATAACATAAGCAGTAACAAGATCCATAAGACAGGGCATCTCATAGGGCAAATTATACTACCTTGTAAGAAGCAGTCAAAATCTTTTTACAATCTGAAGTAAAATATTTTGTATTATTGTCACTTACAAAGTCTTAGTTATTACTAGGAATATCTAAGTAAATATTTTTAAGTAAATAAAATCGTAAGACTTTGGTTTGCTAAGAAAAAATAAAACGCGTTATTAAGGTCTAAACATTTAAAATTTATAATCTATATTTTATGGATACTTTGGAACGTGATGTTTTTATTTTAGTACGGTGGAATAAAGCTTTAAGATTCCCAAATCTTATACAAATTGAATACTGATAATTTTAAATCTCTCTGTTTAAAAAATAAACAGAAAGTGTTTAAATTAATTAATAGATAAAGCTGAAAAGTAATTAGACGTAACGAAAGTCTAGTAACCATGGACGTAACAATACGATAAAACTCTTATTCCCGCTCGACAAAGGAGTCGCTGCTCGCAGGGTTGGTATTATACAGTTAAGCCGATGAGTCTATTTTTGGCTCTATGTGTCTATACGACTTGATGATGGCTCAACCTTCGTATATTTTTACACTGTGGTAACATTTTATGACTGCATCAATTAAAAATTATTTGCAATTAGTTTGAATATTAATATAGTATAAACTAGAACTAAATATGCCTTTACAAGTATAAGTGAACATAATATTCACAAGAAAAAAAAAACTATTTGTTTGCAAATGTAATTTTGTGTTGCAACTGTTAGCATAAGTGTTAATTTGTTACTAGGCAAGTGTTCCAGGCAAATAGTTAATCTAATACAAACATTTTTATGATGGTCTAGGAGGTAAGATTCAACTTGCACTGTATACACACATAACCAGAGTTCATTGAAAAGATGAAGGATTTTTCTAAGAAGAAATTCGTTGACACCCTATGTTTAGTGGAAGTGTGTGAAAAGGTTAAACATATGACACGATATTTTTTTTCAGTTACATTTTACTGCCTTAAAACACTTAAACAAACCGTCAGAAAATTAAAAAGTAGACACATCACTGTCAGACTACTAGATCAATATATTAAATGCTCTCATTTTATATAGTTAGCTGGTGCGGATATACAATTTATTTTCGTGCCTAAGGGTTGATTTTAAATGTTTCAAACTAAAAATAAAATGTGTGAAAAAATAATTTCGTGTTTTAGACCATTTTTACTAGTGAAATTGTGATATCAGAATTATGAATAGATGTCCAATTTCTTTATTAGAGGAAATTTCACTATTAATTTAAAGCAAATCAGATTGTGTATGTATACAATACAAATTAGCTCTCACCTCCTGGGCTATGACCGAATATTTAATTCTTTGAGCCAATGTTATACTACGTCGACATTTACATAAATAATGATTTTTAAAACAAAACTAGATAAAATATTTGACTAATTTAAAACCTCAAGTTTAACCAGTGACACTGTGATAACGAAGTGCTAGGTTACCGTGTTATTTACCAACATCACTCCGCCACCACTTTGTCACGTGATGCGCTTTTACAAGAGGATACTCAGTATCGTTCTTTTGTTAAGGGTGTTACAGTAAATTTTACAGGAATCTGTCAAATAGTAGAACATTTTGATCAGTTATAAGATTAGGATGAAGTTACAATAATTATTGTTGAATATATATGCTATAACTTCACTCAGATGGAGTGGTTTGAATTTATTCAAATTATTAGAACTCACCCAGTGATTTAAATGCCGTAAAGTTAAGAGAAAACAACACATGATTTATTAGAGTATAAACAAAGTTATTATTGACATGTAAATATCATGAAGGTATTATAAATTATTGAATGGGGAGATGTCTGCAAAATTTAACTTAAGGGCCATTAGCCTTTAGTTAGATTCATTCTGTTTACATGTTTCTATAACCCTCCATCTTTACCACTGGGGTATCGTAATCACTGTAAGACAGCACTCTGTAAAATTTTTAGTTGTAGAATGGCATGCATTCTGAACCTTTGTGAATATCTTTTCCTCTGACACTTAGAACTCCCATCATCAAGGAAACATCGATCTCTCGAGTAATGCTTCACTATATACTATTACTACAAACATCGAATTTTACATTTGATCAATAGGATATACAAGCATCTGGGGGCATCTTATTTTTTAAGGAGTCTGAGATTTTGAAAGGACCAGCTTGTCGGTAAAGCCGTCGTGTCCAAACTTATAAAAGAAAAAACCTATGAATAATTATATCACATTATCTGAAGTTCTGAAACATATTACCATATTAGACATAAAATTCTTTTAATACACGTGAACATGTCTTCAGCTAATGAAACAGATGACACGTACTTAATAGTAGTGCTATTTAAAATTATAGATTTTCATGGATACAACAAGGAAAGTTTTTGAGGTATTTAAACTTTTTGGATAGTTCAGCTTTCTTTTTCAAAATTAGTTCAAATCGCAGTAAGTTGGAGAACCACCACCAGGAACAGGATGCGATGGCGAGCAGCAGGACCAGGAACAGGACCTACATGGATAAGTTTATTTTATTATTAAGAAATAATACTTTCCCCTCTTTCTATCTCTTGTTACTAGAAGCTGTTTACAACCTAGTTTTAGCGACTATTAATCACAGCATTAACCAACAGAAAATCTCATATGCTTTAAAAACTCAATTAATCTGTAAATAGAAATTTTATAATAGTTCATTATTGAATTAGGACCCCATTCTTGTTTTGTAAAGATTTTAATATATAAAATTTACGTTTCTTTATCTAAATCTAATCAGATATACGCTGATATATCTTTCGATTAGGGAAGTTGATTAGGGAAGGAGTAATTGGGCCTGTTTTTAAATGGTTGATAATAACTCAATACTTGTTACTTATCTCTAACAGCAATCTTACTGAAATTTTTTTAAAGGTAAATATAGACAATGCAAGTCAATTAGTGTATGCTACCTAACTAAGTGTAAAAATCCTAACTAAATCAGGTTAAATTATTGAACCTATGAAAGATACTCTTGTTAGATGGTACCTAACAAACATAGTTGGTCTGATTAAATTTTTTTTTATCAAATAATAAATCCTTCTTATACTTCACAAGTGCCTCATTGACTATATGACACATTTTCCCCGTAAAACAGTATGATTCATCAATATCCGTGTCTGTGAGAGGTGGGTTGATTCCACCCTGCGCGCTTTGTTAGTTGGCATCTCGACACGGGACCGATTGCGTTAGTGTTTTTTTGTTAGTGCACGCGTGTTAGTGTCAACACTATGTTTAGTTGGATATTGTGATTAGAGTGTGTGTTTGTAAAAAATATTATTGCAAACATTGAAAATATAACATACTTTCCAACACATGCTTTTTTAAGAACAAATTATAATATGGAGTAGAAGTAGAATTACTAACACTTCTAAATAGATAAAATTGTCCTGGATCTTTAACAGGAGTTACTAATCATTGTGAAAAAATCATCACACTAGGCATTTGGTATGATACTACCCAAGAAACCCATTGGTTAGGCCAACCAGTAAAGCCCTACTAAAGCTGCAATGTAAAAAAACAGATCAGCTCATTAAAACGCAGCGCTAGACACAGCATAGTATATTGCGGGACAAAGCTTATAGCCTACAACTTGCCATACTTTAGTTTACTGTTATTGAATTGGTGGTTACCCATAGTTACGTATAATCTGCAAACCTAATACTAAATCACATATTTGTAGAAGTGGTTTATAGAGAGTATGCAGTTCATTTTTGAAATTTATATGGTTTAAGAACTGACTATGTCCATTCTAATGTCAAGTCCATTGATAATTACAAAAGCCATTTCCACATTTAATAATCCTTTATTCAACTAATAAAGGCATTTAAACGATTACAGTGTTACATACGACGGGATAAAAGTCAAACTTTGAAGACTTTGACAACCAGGCGGTGAGGCGCTGTGTACAAGGAAGTACATATAGTAGCCAACATATTTAACTCTCTATGATTATATTGTTGTAACACATGCCGCGCATTCAAATTTTGTTAAAAAGGAGTAGAGGCAGATCCTCTCTCTTAAGGCTTATTACGCCCATCCTCATGGGCTTCTGGCATGGGTACTGACAAACACTGTATCTAGTCACACACAGGTTATGAAGCTGTGGTCAATTTTCTGTGTCAGATCAAAGTGCAAAGTCCTATGCCGTGCTGTTATTGACTCTAGCAATACCAGTTAATATTTTTAACATTGGCTTATTGCATCTATTCACTTGTATATTATATAATTTTACAAAGAAATGTGTGTGTCCCATTATATACTCATAACGTAGTACGTAGTATATACATAGTTTCACTCTTCAACTTAAGGTTCCTAAAACATAACTATTTATAATTAATCTACTTATCTAACTTAAGTCAGGAATATGTTCCAGTGTCCATCATATATTTTTGGAGTGTTTAATTAGTCATTGCAAAATGCTAGAAATTGAATTGAAAGGATTTCCTTAGTTTTTTTTATTTCTTGTTTCGTGAACAGTCAATTATATATGTATAACTTTTTTCAACAAATAATAAGAACGTATGATTTGGGGTTTTTAATTCTTTTAGTACTCTAAGAGTACAAAAAGAATCCGTTTACAATGAACTACATTAAACTGCAATTTTTGTTTTAAGATCCATTCATACATATATTTAAAAAGTATAAAGAGTACTAAGATAATTATTTACTTTAAAATCTCTAAAGAGACTTTCAAGAATTTTGCAGTAGGGTACATATTTAAAATAAGTTAATATTAGTCAATGTTAACTTAATTAGGATTAAAATATATAAATTTATCGCGCTAACTAGGTTTAAACTCAATAATTAAATAACGATATTCTCCAGATTTGTAGAGAAATATAGTTTATAGTTTTTAATTTATACAATTAGTTACTGAGATTACCACTAGAGCTCTCTTCCAATGTACAAGAAATTAAATATTAATAATTTATATTAATGATACAGTTATAGGAAAAATGTATTAGATTCCTCTGTCACCTTTACATTCATATAAACTATGTATAATAACATAACTCGGTTTCATGCCAAAGTATAATTAATCGTTATCGAGAATATTAGTGAACATATTTAAATAATTGTAGGTTGTGTTGTTACTAGTAGTTTGTTTGTGGTTACAATGGATACACCAAAGTACTGTACATTAACCCCTCCTAATATTTGGAAATATTCTTGGAGTAAATAACAAATAAAAAGTGATTATTGAGAAAAGATAAAATTTTACAATCTAAATTACTCATTGCTCTAATCTTTGGGATATGTTTTGCGTAATTTGAATCGGCAAGTAAACTGAGTCGGTTAACTGACTTGGAGAGATGAAACATTACTCAGTGAGATCTCGGGCTGCGTGAGTAATGAAGCGGGGAGAGCTGATGGGTTTTCTCATGAAAAACATGCAGCTAAGTCTTTTGTATACACTAGATACTAAATCAGCCAAAAGATTTGTATGCATTAGACCACTAAATAAATTAGCTTTATATAGTTAGCAATGTCCATTATTTAATATTAAAAAAAAAAACATTTAAAAAGTCTGACTAACCTTACAACATAATATACATGTTCCCTTTTAGTAACAAATTTAACATTGGTTGGAAATGAAACTAACCGAGAGTTACAAGCTAATAATACGGTGTTATAAATTTAATAATTATTTTCAGTGGAAATATTTTGATAATACACATTTAGTACGATGCTACTCATGCATCTTGAAAAACCCTCGAGACTCCTCGTTTCTCATTTTGTGCTGTACATTGACACTTAAGCTGCAATCCGAAAGAGTAAAACATTAATTAATATGTATCAGAAGACTCAACATTAGTTAAAGGCTACAGCTAGTGTGGTAATGTAGACATAGTAATTTATTGTTATATACTTGATGTTTATGATTAAGTATTGTTCACTGATAAGCTAAATATGAATAGAAAGTTCTGTGATTTATTTATGACACTCTCAGTTAGGAAATCTCATTTTGTGGCTATGATTGTGATTTTCAAGATACATAACATGACCGAATACGTGGACTAGTTTGAAGGATAGGATAGCTCTTCTTTCACCCTCCAAATTTCTTTATGTTAATTACTTAAAGAGGTAGTTTGCAATACTCATTATAAGTATAAATATATTTTTATTTTAAAGGAAAAAGTTTACAATTATTTTTGTGCCTTGTCTACTAACAGGTATTATTTGAATTTGTTGTATAAAAAATAGGAGTAATGCAGATCACGAATCAGCGTTACAGCCTACGTTAAAAATGCCATTTAAAATTCATTAAAATTTTTAATTTTAGTTTAATAGTTAAATTAATTGCCAGGTTATCCTGTTAGGAGATATTCAGATTAGAGATGCATCGGTCTCTTAGAAAATAGGCTTCGCCAATGACTTATAATTAAAAGCTTACAAAATATTACTGTTATGCAAAAAAATTATGGTAAAATGTTATAGAAAGCTGTTATATGTTTTAATTTAAGGTAGTGCAAATGGTATTGGTTAAAATAACTAATATCAATTACAAGAGATTTAGGCAACTTATGTAACAATTGATTTTTGGGTAGATATAAGTTTTTTAAATAATTTCTGTCCTCATAACTAGTATATTAAAGCATCCTAACCAAACTATTTATATTTTTATGTAACATTTTTTATTAGCATGTTTTAACATACCAATTCTGAGGATATTGTTAATAAAGATAATTAGGAACATTTATTGAATTGAAGGATTTCGTAGTAGAATTTTAAATCTGTTTAAACGTACATGCAAAGTAAGGAGCTTTTTTAAATTTAAATAATGTTAAATTACGAGTATTATTGCAACTATATTTAAATATCATAATTCCAGCTTAAAATAATCTAAAAATATACAACAATGTAGGTATAATTTAACATGCAAATGATGAGTTTATCTCCAGTTGACCTTCCTCATACGTGTAGCGTTTGCACGCTGTTGCAGACTTGACTCCTGAAATCTGGAGTCTTGTTCGTCTGAAGGGACCAAAACATAAGCGGCAATGAAAACGAAGAATCTCAAAACAACCCCCTGCTAAGTTTTAACATCATTTGATCATCATTATTTAATATCCATAGAAACAAAAAAAGATCTGATATTGTAATTTTTTTTGAACATTAAATAGTATTGCGATTATGTCGCAGCTTATCGAAAGTCGTTCAACTTGCAGCACGTGAGATAATCCCCACATGTAGTACAATGTGATGGTCAGTAGCTGGACGAGGACCAGGACTTACAAGGCTGAGTAACTTCTATTATTGAGTAATCACAATTTCTCCTAATAATTACTCTTGATAGCCAAAGCATATTTACATTTAAGTTTAATGACTACTAAATACAACACAAAACACTTAAACAGTTTATGTGAAACGAAGACCTGATTCCAAAGCCAAACTTTTTTTTATATCTGTTATTTCGTGAGATTTTCCTTTATTTATTAAAGATTGCCGCTGTTCACAAATTTATTTTCCTTATTGCAAAGCTACTAAACTTGTCTTTTAGGTTGTTTTAATCATCTCTGAGCCAAAAGCGTGCAGGGAGAATCGGGTTCAATAATATTGTAAATTTTATAAACAGTTACAGCAGTCTAGGATCGGTTTAACGTAGTTGATGAATAGTAATTAATTTGTTATCAGAAGGATTTTCTAACGTACGTCTTCCAGCAACTTTCTGGATATTTTGGTCAGGCTGAATAGTTACTTTATTTGAAATTCGCGTATTGTACCTAACTAACATTAATAATACCCAACTAATTCACGTTTCATGTTTAAAGCTAAATAAATTTAATACGGTTTCAAAAGCTTTTGCAGAATAATACAGTCTATATTCCTTACTTATTCAGTTAGTTAAGTAAACATACAGCAGAGCACGTATTCATAGTATAAGAGATAAGACATAGCAAATTAAAATGATACATTAATAAAAGTTTTAAATTAAAATTCCATTTCCATCTTCTAATAGTCTCCATCTCCACCCTGTAATGAATAATAGTTTAACTTTCATGTTTTGGCAAACTATAATGAATCATTCATATATAAATGGGTCACCTGAACTTCTAAATTGAGTGGACACCTTTGTGAAGTAAACCATTACCCGAATGACCCAAATATACAATTTCTTTAGTAATGTGAATTTTAAAAATTATCAGAGAATTCTATTCTTTATTTATTTATTCTTTATTACAAGTCTCATATTACTGGTTTTATTTCCGAGACTAATATTTTAATCTCATCAGGTTATAAAGCATTTACTAATGGTAAATACAAATAATTTTACTTCTAAGCACTTTTACATACGTTTACTTTCTATAAGTTTTCTTTATGTTAAGTCCTTGAAGCATTAGCGTTCAATCTAATGATTGTGTTTCCTATTTGTATTACAAAATCTATCTCAAACTTTAAAAACTGCTCTGATATTTTTATGCTGTTTTATAAACGCTTCTCGGCATGTTTTAAATTCCAAGAGAACTTTCAAGCAATGAGCAATGTGTAAATTACATATATTTTTAACAAGGCGGTGATAAGAAATAAGGTGCCTCAACATTCTTACGCACTGTAATATTTTTTCTCACTTTTCAAGACTCCATCTCCAGCTTTAAATAACTAAACTTGAAATATATATTTAAAAAATCATTGGTATAGAATTTTTCTGAATATAAAGGTCCTACTAATAGTTAGAAATGTTACGATCTCTATTTTTGTTTAAAATTTCTGTGAAAGGACCACTTAAGGCTCCCCTTAGGTTAGCGTCCTTTTTCCTGGGTATGGACGACCTGTTTAGGTCTGTAACAGTAGTGGTCTTGTCCCACAGGTATATACAGATGAGTTGACATTATAATTTTTGTGAATGGAAAGTTTATAAAACCACAGTTACGGTATTTACCAATGCAGCCCTGAACAAAGCAGTAAACTGGTGTTATAGGATTGGTCTTAGTGCTAACCCGGCCCAAGTTTCCCTGTCACAATTGGAAGGGGGCAACATTGGTGGCCATCGGTCATTTTTTGCCAAGGAGGCTCTACTATCGAGTTCATGTCTCTAGTTAAGTTCTAAATGTTGTTGACAGGTGACGGAATTAGGTACTAAAACTGCAAAGGGAATATTTTTATTCATGCAGTGCAGTCTTTCGATCGGAGAGTCTTGTGATTTTCAGCCTGAGCTTTTGTAGTGTCTTTATATCTCCGAGATTAGACCTGGACTAACGTTTGGGGCTGTTTTCTGGTGGTTAAATACTCATCCTTACGTGGGTTGGCCTGCATCCTAAGGGTAATCTGTCTCGCAATAACCGGAAGTAACCTAACTGACCCGGTTATTGGCTTAGATGGTTGTCTTAATCTAGATCGTTTGAGGTATTACACTTATTATGAGGCACGAAAATTTCATTAGTTCATAACGTAATGATTGCTATTGTATGATGATGCATCGACGTACAGTATCAGTTACAAACACGTTTTGTGGAAATATAAGGAAAACAAGCTAAATATAAGGATAATATATGGAAATTGGTTTAATATTTCATTGGTGCCATCTATATAAATACCATATCGTACTTGAAATTACAATTTTTTATTTATCTTAATATGAGATTTGATGGTTATTTACTAAAATAAAAAAATTGGAATAAATTGCGTTGTGTCATAGGGTTAACATCGAAATGCTATATTTTTGATTTTAAATTCAAATACATGTTGAAGTTTTAAAATTAAATAAAAATTTCATAAACATGTTTAGGGAATATTTTTAAATACAAATGCGCATGTTTTCTTTGTATCTAAGTAATGGACATATCAAATTTAGTTAAATCTGTCCGGTAAGTTTAACGTGACTAATACACATCAAAAAAGTTTGTATTTATAATATAAACTTAAATATGATTATTGATGAATTATAGTTATGTTATTTGCTGAAGTATTTTTTTTAAAATGTAATATTATAGAATAATTAACAATTTAGTATAAAATGTCATATCCCTGACTATTGTTATTAAACAATAATAATGTAGCACATAAATCATAAATTGAGTCGGGGGACATCCTCATTAAAATGTTTATAATTATGTTTTATTCACACGTTTGCTTACTTAAAATGTATGTGATGGGGTAATCGGATAACAAGCGTTCTGTTTAGTTTTAGTAGTAGTCGTGACGTCAGCAATACAAAGAAAAAGATGAGATGTAAGCAGCAGTTTACATAAATTATTATTTTATATCTATGGAAACAACATGGCATTGATATAATATAATGTTTTTAAATAATTCTAAAGCGTTATGTCGCCGCAATTTTCAAACTTTGTTCAATTCACAACAAGCCCCGGAAATACCACTAGGAACACGGCGGGACAGCCAGAAGTAGGACCATGATCAGGATTTACTTGAGTTACTTTCATTCTTTATTAAGCAAAATTATTTTACTCCCTATCTCTCGTTACCCAAAGCGTCTTATTTAAAGCGTCTTTGTCTTATTTTTGTCTTAATCACAGCTCAAAGCACTGGAACTTTTTATCGGTATTGCTAATAGTAATACAAATTAAATATATTTAACACAAATCATTTTTATGTTTCGTGTAAAAGCCACTAATTTGTGTTTGGTGTTGTGTATAATCCTCTCAGTACCCATAGAGTACATGGAGAATCAGTTATCATGATTGTGTAGCAGCTACAGGCATACTAATATTTTGGGAATTTTCAAACAGTTTTATTAAAAATATTTATATATCCGTTTATGAGAAACATTTTTCAACTTTACTGTTTTATGATAATCTTTTTAGAATAGAGTAAGCAAGATATTTGTAATAAAGTGAAATTAGTTAATTCTTTTAATTTAATATATAACAACGATTTTTTCATTAGTAAAAGTTAATAATTTATATTCAGTTCCTAAAAATTGAGCACATAAATATGTCCTAGAAGTTTTAACTCATTCTATTAGTTACTGAAATTCACGCCAGATCTCTTTTCCACAGTACAAGGAGGAAATAAAGAGTCTATTAAAATTATGCAGTGTTTACAATGTCTAATTAAATTCCAATGTCACATTTAAATATAGAATTTTATCTTTATACCTAATAATAATTTAATTTCTGCTTCATGATTAAATATAAATATATCGTTTTGGAAAATAATTCCTGAGCTAAAATCGAGGGGGAACCCTGCTGGATTGAACCATTGCCTGAATAACCGAATAACACATATTCGTAAGCAGTGAGAGCTTTACAACAGCATCAGTGCATCTTTAAACTTGTCAGAGAATTAATTTAAATTTTTATTGAATGATAAAAATACAATGTTCGTTATTAAAGTTTCCTGTATAATACAATATCCCCTACAATACAGTTTACGCGTACTAAAATTAAGATGTTGCCTTGTATTTAGTAACGTCTCCCGAGCTAATGTTCCTTCTATACTCAGATAAAATAATTTAAATATAAAAATTGTTTGTAGCAATTTGTTATTTTTAAGAGCACTTCTATAAAATGGGTCTGTTAGTGCAGAAGTTTAAAGCCAATTCGCTTACTTTATGCACTCAACCCGGATATCGATAGACAAATTTACACTAAAAATAAACCAATCAATACTGTAGCCAGTTGCTATAGAGCTCGAAATAGGAGAGAAAAAAAGGGTGAGAGGTAAGAATTTTATTTTTCTCTGCTTAGTACACTTAAAAACGTGAATAAATGTTCAATCAATGTCAGCCAACCATCATATACAGTCCGAATATTGTCTACTTCATGTTGTATGATTGTGAGTAGCTGTTATTTATGTGTATCTTGATAAATTTTAATCATGGTAAGTCAAGGAAAATAATCCTCAGATAAAAATAATTTTTGATACTTCCATGATTATCGATACTCTACGATTTCGACTTCCTCTAGGTTTACATCAACTGAAGATACATATAATTACAGTTTAAAATATTTAATTTAACCACATCGTCACTGAAATAAAACTGGGTATGAGATTTTAAGAATTACCAGGATATGTTATTATAGTGAAGCACGATGATATATGGAAGCCGTCTCCAACGGTAAGTTTGTATTTATTATGCAGAGGTTATCATGTATAAATGTTACACTGGCTGGGAGTTATAACAGTTTGTCACATCAGCAATAATACTATCTACATTTCACACTGAATCAATTAAAAGTTGAGGTGTTCGATATATTTACGGCTTTCAAAACACACATACATTACTTTGTTCATGATAAATGAGGATGAAATCGTTACAGTCAGGTTAGAGTTATCAAAGACTATAACTCGGGAAGATATAACATTGCATTTCGCACTAACTGAATGTCTGCACGTCATAATATATATGTATTGTTAACTGACATATATAATTCATATTTTTTTATTATTTTCTATATAAGCATCATAGACACCGATCATGGAATATGTCAATTGATTGGTTTTGGATGAGTGATAAAGAAAAGTTTTTAATTGTATTTATAGGTGATTTTAATGACGATGAGTTAGTCGTAGACTATGTAAATTGGTAGAGTACTGAGCACACAAGTAAGGTATATTAAAATGTGATATATTTACTCAAATATCGCAACTTATTTGAAAATAGAAGACTGTATAATGTGAATGAATATTAATTTCTGCATACACAAGAATGAATTCTCAGATGAGGGAGACTCGTCTCTAAGAAGCAGAATCAGAAATAAGACGGATTAAATTCTTTTATTTACAGTTCGTAATACATTTCAATGTACGCTTTTATGAAAATATTTTGAAATTTTACTTCTCCAGACGTACTGCGTAGTAAATCTGTTAATTAACATTGCCCGAATAGACAGTCAGGCAGACAAATATACTAAGAAGCTTTTACATAACCCCACTCAGACTAAAGAAAACCTGAGACACCATTCTAAGTGATAGGTTTAAATGATGGATAGATGGATGGATGCATCATCAATAAACGCACTATTTTCTATGTAAAAGAATAGTTTTATCTAGCACTTAAAATCTATGTATGTCATTTTTTTAAGAATCGTGATTCTTAATGAATCATTTTATAAGTTGCTCACTAATTCACGAGATTCTTCAAAGTTTACGTGATTAGACGTCAATTAATAGTTGTCTGGATTTCTTTAGTTTAACAAAGAAAGTTTTAAAATGTATTTAATTATGTTTAAGTACAACATTTAAGTACAAAAATGGACAATTTACAATTCATGAAATGAATGTTGCTTTGTTGTGTTTTGCAATATTAACTGCAAAATTGAGCCCTTTAGAGGATCCAATTATATGATTTACGTTTTTTCCATTTTTACTGGACATCGAGGATGAGGACACGGATGACCAGGAAGCTGATCAAGTGATTTCTGACCCAATATGGTCACTTCGTACTGCAGGTATGCGAAGAATTCCCTTCACAAAAGAAAACAAATTGCTTGTACCTGCCCCCGGAACAAACGATCCTATCGATTGGTTTTTTTTACTACTTGATGATACCTTGTTGGAAAAAATTGTGTCTGCCACTAACAAAAATGCCTGGGAAATATTATTTTCCCCTAACCTCAAAATAAAATCAAGAATAAATAATTGGCAGGAACTGACAGTGGCTGAACTGAAAAAATTTATCGGGCTAATCTTTCACATGGGAACTGTAAAAATCAATCGTCTAAACGATTACTGGAAAACTGATCGTATGTTTAATTTTGGATTCGTGAGATCCCAAATGAGCAGAGACAGATTTCTCCTGATCCTAAGATGTTTAAATTTTTATGAAAGTGACGAAGAGACTGTACCTGATGATCGCCTCTACAAAGTCAGGCTTTTGATTGACTATTTCAATCAAAAGATGAAAACCATCTACTACCCAAGTCGAGAGTTGTCGATTGATGAAGGAATGGTGCTATGGAGAGGACGTCTGCACTTTCGACAATACATTCAAGGAAAGCGCCATAAATATGGTATCAAGATTTACTCGTTATGTGAACCGGATGGACTTTGTGTAAGTTTCACTGTGTATTCTGGGAAGGGAGGTGAACTTGGAGGAAAAGGTCATGCTAGCAAAGTAGTCAAGTATTTGATGAGGGGAATGCTTGGGGTGGGCCATTCATTGTATATGGATAATTATTATATCAGTTACCCCCTTGCAACCGAGTTACTGAGTGAGAAAACCTACTGCACCGGCACAATGCGCTCAGACCGAAAGCATGTTCCGCTAGATCTCAAGACAGCTCGTCTTGCCAGAGGAGAAAAGGCAGAACGGTACGCCAATGGTGTTTTGATAGCAAAATGGTGCGACAAGCGTCAGGTGTTGTACCTATCCACAGAGTTTGAGAATGATTGGGCAATCTCAATGAATAGGTATAACCAACCTCGCCAAAAGCCTCTGCCCATAATACAGTACAACGCCCATATGAAGGGTGTGGACCGAAATGATCAGCTTATGAGCTATTATGCCTTCGAACACAAATCAATTCGCTGGTACAAAAAGATCTTCGTCCATTTCCTTCAGACGTTGTTGGTGAACTCCTTCAAACTTTATTTACAAACCAACCCAAGGAAAAGATCGCTGTACCACTTTAGATTGTCCATCATCAACATGCTTTTGCCTGCAGCAAACGCAATCACACCTCCACTCCGGCCTAGACAACAAACAACTGTCAGACACGTATTGTCAAAAATGGACACACCTGACAACACAGGAGAAAGGATGAAGAGAAAACGATGCAGAGAATGCTCAAAGACAAAGAAAAGAACCATGACCCTTTTCTTTTGTGCCCAGTGCCCTGGCGAACCTGGCCTATGTGCACTGAGATGCTTCGACAAGTATCATGAGTAGGAAAGAAAATGAGGCAGGAAAAAGTGGAAATATTGTAAATATTGTATATAATTGTGTGTATGACGGTTACAAATGAATGAATACTGTAAACAATTTGAACAGTGAAAAGTGTTGTGCGTGGAAAGTGACGGACGCGACTGACACCGTCGGGTGTCCAATGGCATCTGACCTGCCGAGTGCGGCCGGCACCTTCCGGTGCCGCTACTATATTGTTGCTGTATATATGTATATATGGACATATACACATCATTGATGGTGCATATGAAGTCTCCACATAATAATGGTAAGTAAAACCTAAAAAAAATATTTTCAGCATGGGCTTGTATTTTACGTATTTTCTGGCAGCAGTGAATGTGTTTAATTGTTGACCCTGTATTCATCAGGATAATTGACAGTGGGTTGGCGCATGATAGTATTATGATTTTGGAACTTTGTAGAATTGTGTGTTGAGGGAGAGTGTCTTTTGTTGGTAGTAAAGGTAGTGATTGGAGGGGCGGGGAGAGAGAGAGAGAGAGAGAGAGAGGAGAGAGAGAGAGAGAGAGAGAGAGAGAGAGAGAGAGAGAGAGAGAGAGAGAGAGAGAGATTATGTTCTTTGTGTGGTGTGAGTGTATAAGTGTGAGAGGTTCCAAGTCTCCTAATAAACTGTTATCGATATAATCTTTTTGTTTGGGGTAAGTTAAGTTCATATTTTTTATTATTTAGAAATCATTCATCATCACATAATCATTTCTGTTATTATTAGCTATAATAAAGCATTAGATTTCTTGTAGTTATGATTTATTTGCTTTTTATTTTTTCTTATATCATGGGCATATATACATTGCATTATTAAATATGTATAATAAACATTTTATATAATTATACTATATATTAGTATAATACTCATGCTGTTGAACGAAGCACAATCTCCACACACATGCTACGCACATGTGGAGATCATTTCTTGTTTTTGTATATATGTTGTGATCAGTGTTTCGATGACGAAATAAATATTAAATCATTTCATTTTAAGAAAGTTTATAATCAGGTTATTTCTTGATTGGAGAAGACCATCATCATAATAAAACATTAACGCCAGTACGTGTTTAAGAGAACAAGTAAAAACACGTGATTTAGGGTTTTAATCGTTTCAGTACTCTAATTGTACAGATTGAATCAGTTAACATTGTCTTTATTTAAAAAGTATAAATGTTGTGAGATCCGTTTACAAATATTTACAATAAATTTATAGATTACTAAGAGAATTATTTACTTGATTATGTCTGAGAGACATCTTTCAGGCACTTCGAAGTAGCGTAAACATTAGAAATAAGTTGAAATTAGAGAATGCTAGCTGACAGGATTAAAATTCATAAGTTATTGCTTTATATAATTATACTCAATAATTTCCATAAAAGGAAAATACATTAAAAGTTCAAGTAATTTAGTTATAGAAATCTTACCCTGAAAAAAAAATATTTTCTTTCAAAAACAATTTGAATTCTCTTTCATGCAGAACTATAAATTGTTTAAATTATATTGTGGAACATATATTTTAAAAAAAAGCTAGGAATTTTTTTGATGTAGCTTATGTTTATTGTATTAGAGTTGAACATTTTAAAATGGATGACTGTGACTATTTCGTGTTAAAATATAATTAATTAAGCAAATGGGCAAAATAATAATTTACGGAGAAACTTATGTCTATTTTGAGTGCAATGTAAGCTAATCAATTTATTATCTATAAAAAATTAGGCTAAAATATGAATGTATTTATACTGTTACCCTCATAAATTAGATAATTAAACTCTTTATTATAGACTGAAAATTATACTTCATATTTTAAAATGCAGATTTTTTGGAAATATATATAATCTGTCATCTCTGATTATGATTGCATGTGCAGTCGAAAAAATTCCTTTGTTGATGCTGGGCTGTGTAGAACTAATTAAATGATACAAACCCTTAGTGCATACTCAGCTGTCTGACTTGGACTAGTTGGGAACCTCGAATGATCAGGGTCAGAGTAAAATATAAAAATAAGTATACTAGAGCGTTTTACAATGAATAATTTAAATGTTTAAATCTTTGTAGGCTACATTTTATAAAAACTATATAAACTGAATTATTTGATAAGATCCGTAAACAATAATTGGCTAAAATAGCTAATTTAATTTTTACATCTCGATGGCCGACGGTCGGATGTCAATGTTTCTAATGAAACAATTATCTTTGTTAAACATAAAACTTAATATGTTTTTACTTCCGTTCATCTCTTTTATTATGACCCGCATCTAAGCTCGTTTTGGCTTACATTCAGTTTAATTTTGGGAAGAATAATTACAATTTCTCGAATGTCAAGGCTGTTTGTTTAATTTTAGATGCATGACCACTAGACTAGAAAAGAAATAGAAAGAATTCTTGTGTTTATTGTTTTATAAATTATAAAAGAACGTCACTTGCGTGGAAATACATTCCCACAACTTTATTAAAATAATTCTACTGATATGTTCCAAACAGAAATATACAACGAAATTAAACTATATATATGAAAACAAGAAAAGAAAGGTCAATAATTAATGTATTGTATTGTTCAGTATTTTATTCAAAAGTCACTCGAATCACAACATCTCGGAGAACCACCGAACAAGAAACACAATGTGAGGTTCAGAAGGAGGACCAGGAGGTCCCCAGGACCTAGAGTGAGTTATTTTTTTTTTAGATCATAGTTTCTGCTCTTGACTGTCTCTTGACATCCAAAGAACGTAGTTTACATCCTAGTTTCATAGAAAATTAATCACAACATAAATTACTACAACAGTGCATGCGTAAGTGGTTAAAAATAAATAATATTAAAGCATAATAAAATGATTAAAAATAAACAGAAATTTAATTTTTATTGATTTTTTATGACTTTTATATCTTGCATTAGAATGATTACTATATGAAATAAAACCCACTGGTATGTTCTCCGTAAAGCAATAGTACGTTTATTAAATTAAATCTATTACTATCTAGTTCTATTAAATATTAAATTTGCGTTTGGGCTGTTTTATATATTTCTGTACTCGAAACGAAAATGTATAACCGGCTTAATGTTTTCATTCAAAGATTTAGAATGACTTTATGAATTTTAGATCTGGTTTATACCGGCAATACAAGCATATAATTGTTTAAGAAAACCATTTTCCTACTTATGAGTTGTTAGTCATAAGTTGCCTAAATATTTCCGGTATTTTGTAGTTTGCTATATATTAACAGTGAGTTTAAAATTAGTGTATATTAACTGACTGGCATTATAAACACGTAATCCTAACTATGTTTAAATGCCTTAAAGCAATAATTCATATTACTGTGAACAGTTTAGCAAACAATTAATCAGTTATCCCATATTTTTTGTTATAACTCTTTCTACACGTAATAAAAATCAGGTAATCCAGTTAGCAATTCCGTACTGGACGCCATTGCTATTTTAAGATACTTAAATCTTTCGTTTGAATTACATTGTAATTTATTTTTCATGACAAGTAATTTGCATTATACAACAGTATTATGCAATGTCACAATATTAATTATATCATATTAATGCAAAAGGTGTACTTGCACATCTATTGGGCACATGCTGCAGGAAGAATTACCAGAATGTGCCTAGTAGACACCTTCTACCGTAGCTCAGTAATTCTGTATCAGCTTATCAACTCCAGGGCTCGAGTTCGAGTGCTTGTTCGCGCACGCTGTTTTCGCATAGCAACAATAATCTTAACCTAGTCTGAAGTATAATCATTCATAAAAAACTTCTTCTTTAGTATTTGAATTTAAATAGGGGTTTCAATAAAAATTAGAAATCGCTGCAGAAATTTACTTTTTGTTGAATTTCTTCGATATTTTTATAGTTCAGGAATTATAACGGTTCAGATAATTGAATCAATCAACATTTAAGACCTGTTACGTTTAGGCTGAAGGCTACTAAAATTATTGCTTTACAAAATCTGAATACATATGTTACGAAATATCTCTCATAATAAATGGAATTTTATATAAAAACAATCTGAAAGTCACAGCAGTTTTAAGCATGTATATTTAGAGAGCCGAAGATAAATTGTGTTCCTAAGATCTTGTTTTACCAAGAAAGTGTTGTTTAGTTTCTCTGAAGATGTTTAGTCATTTTCCTTGAAAAACTATAAAGGATTCATATAATGTATCTGCTAGCTCTAATACAGTAATATTTATGTATAAATTTACTTTCCCCAGAGAGTTTCCTTCTAATTGGTTTATACCATCCGGTTGAACTCACACTGGGTACAGGACAAACCGATCTGTGCTACATTATGGATGTCCAGGAGCGGCACATCACTAACCGCAAATTTCAAAATTCTGGGGCGCTAGTGTTCGTTCCCAAAGAGCCAATGGATCTTGCCAACCTAGACAAGGGTGTGCCACCCATCACCTGCTTTGAATGGAGAGGCTGGCTCAGAGCTGGCTTTCCCTTCTCACGCTGACACCTCTAGGGGCTTGATACATTTCACAAAATTTAGTCTCTTGAATGGTGAGGCACTTATGGAAATCAGGTTTTTGTCAAGGTCTGAAATTAATTATAAAGTTCGGAAATAGACTTTTTATTGAAATATGCTTCTCGGCCTACTTATGCATGCCTATATATCTTCTTTAACGAGAAACTTCGGTAAATTAGTTTTTAAACCAGAGCCAGAATATGTTTTAAACCAGACATTTCAAGTTCTGGAATTCTAGGTTTGTAGAAGTCGCATACAAGTATCATCTTACTAGCACGTAACATAAAACATTATTTTAACTCATAGTTGTTAAATGTTTGGTGACAACCGTATCAACAACAGATTCTTCATTAAATAACTATCCGTACGTTAACATATTTTTAACTTGCATAAAAGTGAAAATTATAAATACTTAATCCTAATGTGAGTTAGCTTATAAACATGTTTTAAATGATAGACTAATTTAACGTTTTAACATCCGTATAAACATAAAGTAAATAATTTTTTTATTCTTTTAATATGAATAGAAAGTTATTTGCACTATAAAAGTTTAACCTGATATATGTGCACTTTACTATCAATCTATAAGTTTCAGAATCGTGATGTACAGTTTGTGAATAAATTTTGGAATATTCTTTGTTAAATGTTTATAATATTTTATAGCTATTATATGTATTATGTAGTTCTGTTGTAATAATTAGTATTTAGTTTTTATTAAGTGCATGTTTTAGAGTAAGGGTGCATGGAATGGACACACAACAAGAATGTTGTAGTTCCAGACTTATACGTGTCAACGCTTTGGCTTTTTAATATTTTATTTACCTATATAGTAATTATGAATTGATTTGGTCATTTACGTGAAGAAGAGATCAGATTGTAGATTTTGAATGTATGTAGATTCATTTAAATGTGTCACTGAGCGATGGAAAATGTCCGGAATAATCCTGTTTCTTTCAAAAATGTTACTTGTAATTCGTTAAGTAACGTTAGGAATAATTATTAGGGGACATTTAAAAGTGCATTGTATGGCAGACTACTTGAATCTGATATGATGTTATGTAGGTGTTGTAGATGTAGCTGTGTAGTAAAATGCCATGTCAAACGTGCATGTGGGTAGGATCTCGAAACAAGCATGATATAAATATGTTTATTGATGTATTTGTAACTAGAGAATGTATGAATATGTTGTACGGGAATTTTGCTGCCTTTCAATAATAGACGTAGCGTAAGAAATGCCTGCATAGTTAAAAATTAAAATAAAATAAGGAAAACAGCTGAAACATACCCAACAGTACAATATGTACAAATTACGTACACACATAGAAACAAACAAAAAAACAGGTTTTGTTCATTCTTTTTTCTATAGCTCAGTTTAAGTTGAAAATTGTTCTATGTCGAACACGTCCGGGAAAATCCTCCAGGATACATTATGGCTAGGACCAGGACCAGAACTTCCAGATAAGTTATTTTTTATTTTCTTAGAAATCACAGCATCTGCTCCTCGATCTCTCACTACCAAAGCAGTTTACACATCCTAGTTTTAATGACAACCAGAACAGTTTGCATTGACAACACAATTACTAAATAACAACATTGAAATACGTGTTAATCATTTCATTAAGTTGATATCTAGATTTAATAAGGTTGTCATAGCTTTGTTTAAGAACTGAAAATGTTGTGTTTTAGGCTATTTATAATCTGCTCTGTACCCGAAGAATACAGGGAGAATCGTTTTGTAATATAAGATAAACAAAATTTTGACGCATGGTGAAATTGGACCTGTTTTTAGATATTTGATGAAAAATCAATACGTATATAAGAGAAGTTTCTTTCTTAAGTCAAACCGCCTTCTTTCTGACGTATGTTCATGGAATAAATATTGAAATTTAAGTACAATAAGTGTATGCTAGCTGAATAATAGCATCAGTGATCGACTATATCATTTTACACTGTTTCAATTACATATTTAAAAAAGCAGTATAGGTAGTTGTAACGTGTCTATAGTAAGCTTATCTACTATAAACTAATTACAACTATTTTTGTTTTAGTATAAGAGAGATCAATGGAATTCAATAATTAACCTCAGTATAAATTAACAGTGATTTTTTAATTAAAATTTGAAATCAATAATACAGCAACGCCAAGCTATCTTTCTTTACTTTTAATTTATTCTCAATTAAATCTTATTTATAACTCATCAAAACTTTACAAGTCCAGTCTTAAAATTAACAATCAGTCAGTCATTCAACAATTGTATCCTTCTAGTTCTCAGTGCTAATGTTTTTCCACAGAAACTCAAAATTAAAATCTTCATTAAACTTCAAAATAAAATAAACTTCTTCAAATATAAAATGATATAAATAATAAAACAATACTTCTTCTCAAAATAAAAATTAAAAAAATTAAGGTAATATTAAAATATAATATATGAACCAAGACAATGTCCAACCAGTTAAAGTAAAAAATTTATCAATTTCAAACTACATATTTTCTGTAAGTTTCCAATTTACAAATCATTGAATTATCCAGAATTGTTCGCTTGGCTTTGAATGTTAAATTTAGCAACTAGTTAAATATATATAGAATCTCAGAAAATTAAATAAATTTTCTTTTTCAGTAGATTATTCCTGATTAAACCAAATTGAACAGGAAAATATCATCAAGTAAATTTTCTATTTTAATATTAAATCCTAAATTTCACAGTACCTCGCACTTCTCCAGAAGACTTCACCAAGTAACCGAAATGGCTATTATATATTACTTAATTGAAACACTACTTTAAATTTTGAAAAGAAATTTAAATCTTACAACTCAACAAACTCAACCTTCTTCCCGAAAAATCAAAACGGCAAGAGTAGGCTAAACCTTAATACGTCTACACTCTCTGAGCACACAGCAAAGAATCCCCTGAAAAACGTGGTGGAAGCCACCGGAAGGATCTAGAAGTCCCTCCCACCATCTAATCAAGCTAACATTGGCCAATCAAAATTGAGCAACACAATGTCTGTGTTGAATGGTACCTATCCAACCCAGACATGTAACCTGTGCTCAATACCTACATACAAGAGGAAGCTTCTAGCATTCCTTGAACCCGAATTGACAAGAAATTCAGCACTGCTGGAAGGCTCACAATCTTACAATTCAATTACTATATTAATTCAAAATTCTCTTAATAAAAATATAAAGATTCCTATAAATGATTAAATAATATAGGAAGCATCCTATATCCTCCCTACCTTCAATGCTAGAAGCAAGGCTTCTAGTAATAATAAGTACAAACTACTAACATCAATTAGCAAGGGGCTTTAGTAATAATGAGGACAAACTACTAACATCAATTAGCAAGGGGCTTTAAAAATAATAAGGACAAACTACTAACATCAATTAGCAAGAGGCTTTAGACCTCACCTACCTTTTACCAGAAATCAAAAAATTTTTTTATACAACATTCACCTTACAAAGTTCAACCTTAAATATCCATTAAACAAGGCAGATTAAAAACTAATTACTCACTAAAACATGTTTACTTACAATTACCTACAATATGTTTACTTACAATTACCTACAATATGTTTACCTAATTACTTACAATCAAAACAAGTTAAATTCAATTTAAGCTCAGAATATTTAAATTAGTGCATCATCAATTAAGGTTACAGTTTAAAACATTAAGTTACTTCTTTAAACATTCTTCAATTGAAAACCATAATTTATTCTGTTAATTTAATTACACTACATCAAAACAATAAATATTTTAGAATCACTATAATCTTGATACCTAACAGACTCAGCTATATATAAATCAAATATTTACATTTAATGTTTGGTTAAGTCCAAAACTGATAAACATATGTTTACAAACAAAGTTTAAAATGTAAACAAACAAGAATGATTAATGAATCTCAACTATCCATACAATCTTCTCAACATCAATTAGAGTATTAAAATATTATTTACTGTTACAAATCTTTGAATTCTAAAACCTTAATTCTCCAAGTTTGTTTTTACATTAAAAGTACATAAAGTATAATAACCTATTTTGAATTTATTATCATTAAGTCAAAAGTTTAAAAAATCCTTAAAACTAATTATTTAATTATAACAAGTTTACTTTAACAATCAATAAACATTACTCAGTACATAAACAATAGATTAATTTTGAAATGAATTTAAGCAAATACAATGATCCAATATACAAATGATGCAAAATACAATGATGTTTTATATTTATTATCATTAAATCAAAATTTTAAAAGATCTTTAGAAGTAATTATTTAATTATTACAACTTTAGTTCAACAATCAATAAAATATTAGTCAGTACATAAACAATTGATTAATTTTGAAATAAATTTATGTAAATACAAAGATCCCTATTTTTACATAATTCATTTATTTAAATGTTAAGTAATTAATCTAAAACTAACTATTTCGAAGAATCCGGATGTGGAAAGTTCGTAGATAACGGTCCTGGTTATTGATCGAGAGCAGTTAACAATCTTATCTCAGTCCTTTGTTTGCGATGCCCACTGATAATCGACAGTCGCTTCCGAGACAGCTTGGACGGTAACGACGGTATACAGCTCCTGGCCAGGTCGCTCATCTCCTGCACCTCGCTCACACCCAAAGACTTCGTTCCCTGGTATTGAATTTGTCTCGTTCTCAGCAATGGTTCCATATGAAACATTTATTTACAACCCTTTAAAAGTATATCTGTAAAGGTTAAATTATAAAATGTCCCTTTTTATTCACTCAGTACAATTCTTTGTATACCCCCAAAACGTTAAAGTTATTTCATAAATACATTTATTTCGTCAGTCAACAACTTCATCAATCCACAGCACAAATCTTTACCATAAGGAGCTTTCTACAAGATCATCTCTTCTCATCTTTAACTGTGCAGTGCAGTGCTGTTAAAATAATGTTCTTTCTTTAAAAATTTTGGTAATTATTGTGGTGCAAATTAATACAAGTTAAATTCTTTTTATTTTAATTTTATTCAGTGCTAGTTACTTGTTAAGTTATTATGGATAACCAATCCAGGTAACAATTATATATAAGCTGTATCCTTTTTCACTAATTATTTTAATCTTAGTTTAGTGCTTATAATGAGGTAATATCATGTTGTTCTTTCTCACTCTCACTGTGTAAACATTTATTCAGGGTTGTTGGAACATTTCATGTTATAGACCACAACCTGGGATTTTCACAACAAATACAGATTATTTCTCCATCCAAATTTGTTATTACAATAGGAAGGGTAGGGTTCACATTCACCAATATATAGAGTGTGGCTGTATGCGTGAAGTAAATACATGTCTCATTGTACTTTCACTCATATCGTAACCTGTATGTAGATTTCATAAAACATTAGTAATATCTATAACTAATTGGTTTGTTTATAAAATCTTACATTATTACATACTCATTATTCATACAACTTTCATGTTTTAAACACTCACAGTCCATGTCCTACCCTGAAATTTACACCTATTTCTACACCTATATTCATTTTACCATCATTGTTTTACCAGCTTCATGTTCATGCTGTGAACTCTCTTATATATGTTTGTATCTCTCAAATCTTGCACCACAAAACTGACATCTGAAATTACTGCAATAATTTTGTAGGGTCCTTCGTAAATGGTATCCAACTTCTTTCTCTGAAAATTAACTTTACAATACACAATATCACCCTTCTTAAATCTAACATTGTTACCATATTTGCTTAATTTCTCATTTTTCAAACATTGTTGCTTCAGATTTCTGACTGCATTGATTAATTTATTTTTATTCTTTCCCCGTAATTCATTATCTATTAAGTCCTTCAGATTCCACCTCAAACTTAAGCTATTATTAGGTTTATAATTAAACAACAGTTAAAACGGGGTTGATTTCACAATTTCATTGAATGTGCAATTTAGTGATAACTGAATTTTTCCCAAATCTTTAGCCCATCCTCTTTTATTTTCAGAATAATAACCAATTAAAACTTGATTTAAATTTCTTAAGTATCTTTCACTCTTATTCCCTTGAGGTGAATATGGAATTATAGTTTTGAGCGACACTCCCCTTTTATAAAAATAACCCTTGTATTCTTCACTAGTGAAACAAGTAGCGTTATCACTCACTATACATTCAGGTAATGAGAAATTATTAAAAATACCATTTTCTAAGGCTCTTAAAACATTACCTGATGTCATTTCCCGCAGTGGAAGGAACCAAGCGAATTTGCTCATATCTTCTACAGCTATCTGTATATATTGATATCCTTCTTTCGTCTTAGGAAGTGGTCCATAGCCATCGATGTAGATCTTCTCAAATATTCGGCTTGAAGTATTTGAGTGGAGTGGCATCCCGGGTCGTTGATACATTGCCTTGCTAGTAAGACAGGTTTCACACTTTCCAATTTCTTTCTTGACGAACTCCTGTAGCTCTGGGTGGTAAAAATTAGCACATATTTTTTTTAAGGTCCTATTAACTCCTGAATGACACCCCACTTCCTGCAATGTGTGGTGATATTGATATACGGCTTCAAATAATTGTTTAGGTAACAGAATTTTTTCCTCTCCCTTCAAGTTATTTCTATACATAATAAGTCCCTTTTTTACAAAATAACATAGTGAGTTACGCCCTTTCTTTATGTCTCTCCACACTTCCTTCCAAAAATCATCTTATTTTTTATGCTCCAGTATGTCTTTCAACGCACAAGGAGTACTAATTAAATTGTTACATTTTATTTTATTATTTCCTATAACACTAACATCGCTCAACTTCTGATTTATTTTACCCCTCTTTTTGTTACCACTCGGTTCATTGTTAGATTGAGCCTCTGCTGTATGATTTTTCTAACTGCTTTAACACCTCTCCATCCCCCTCTTCACCATTACTGAACAATCTACTTAAGAAATCAGCTACTTTATGTCATCACCTCTAATGCGTTGGATATTAAACGGCATAGATAAAATAACTTCTGCCCATCGCCCCAGTTTATTTATTTTCATGAAATGGGACAGGACCCAAGCTAAAGTTGAACTATCAGTCACTAAGTCGAATTTTTTTACTTCCAAAAACTTCTTAAATTTATTTAGACTGCACACAACACTTTCTGATATGTGCTAAGCCTCTCCTCAGTTTCCGTGAATTTTCTGGAGTAATAACCCACTGGTTTTAAATTCCCTTCATTGTCTTTCTGTAACAACACACTACCCAAGGCTTTATCGCTGGCGTCACAATGTAATACTAAAGGCTTGTTGTATTCAGGAATAGCTAATACCGGAGGATTGCTTACAGCCTTTTTTTATGCTGGAACGCCTCTTCCGCCCTATTATTCCACACGAATTCGACAGACTTTTTTCTGAGATCATTTAACGGGACCGCAATCTCCGCATATTTTGGTATTAATTTGGCATAATAGCTAGCCATACCTATAAATCTGGCTACACCCTTTTTGTCTTTGGGCCTCGGACATTCCTGCATAGCAATAGTTCTATCTGGATCTATCTTTAGCTGGTCTTTACCAATTAAATTTCCCAAAAATTTAATTTCCTTGAAGCATAATTGTACTTTTTGGGCCTTTACCGTTAATTTATTATCACGTAAACGGTCTAAGACCATCCTTAAATGTTTAAAATGTTCTTCTATTGTTTTAGAATATATGATTATATCGTCTAGGAAAGTCAAGGTACAGTTATAGTTTAAATCACCTAGCACTTGATTCAGATAAGCGTAAGTACTCCCGAACCAATTAGAAGTCCAAACGGTATTCTCTTGTAGCGATAAGATCCAAACGGTACACTGAGGGTAGTCAAGTCTCTACTGCTTTCGTGTAATTCAATCTGATGGAAAGCTGACGATAAATCGATTGTAGAAAAATACTTATGCCTCTTTAAGAATGAATATATTTCATCTAATCCACTGAGTGGATTAGCTACACCCTCCAATTTATCGTTTAAATTTTTATGATTAATAACTAACCTTTCACTTTTTCCATCTTCTTTGCCCACTAAAAATGCCGGACTAGAATAGTTGCTTAAGCTTGGCTCTATGATTCCCTGTTGTTCTAAATCCTTAATGATTTCTCGCATTTTTAATAATTTAATCGGGCTTAAAGGATAGGGTCGTGTATATATATCGGAGTACTGTCTTTAACCTTCAATTTGTATTGAAAATTTAACGCTTTTCCTATTCTTTTCCGTAAACAAACTCGGATATTCTTTCACTAAACTGTTCACTTGATCTTTCGCTGTGTCCAAAACTATGTCAAAATTTATATTAGCACTCAAATTACTAACTATATTGTGAATATTTAACTTAATTAAATAATTGTGTTTAAAGTCAAAAGAAAACTGATTTCTTTTTAAATCCAGTAACATTCCAGTGTCTTTCATAAAGGTAGCACCTAATATGGCCTGTAGTAGCAAATCTTTTATAACTAAAAATGTTATCTTCCAGCTGAATTTATTAATTTTTATCTTCCCATTGACCTTGCCTAAAATCAACATTTTCTTATTTTGTGCACTAACACATTTAAGCTCACTGGAAGATAATAGTTTAGCTACCTTTAATTCCACTAATCTTCCATACAGTCCCTCACATATAATGTTTCTGTTGCTACCACTGTCCAGGAGTGTTTAACTGTTAAATATTTGTCAAACTCAACATCTACACTGGGTAAATCAAAATTCTCTTCCTCTTTTTTACGTTGGAACAAACGGTTGTTATTGGCTGATTTTAAATGGGGGCTTAATTTTGCATTAGGATATTTAACATTTCTGTTATGGGAAATTTCCGATCTTTCCGAGGCCTTTAAGAAACTTTCCCCATTTACAAGTTTTTTGGAACTTGGACATTAACATTACGCCTTGAATTCGATTCATTCATGTTGAAATTACGGGCAATATTACCTGCCCTCTTAACACGTAGCAAATTACACGCTTATCGCTTAGCTGTTTTTGATGCACCTGCACTTTCGGACGCCTAGATTGTTGATAAGGTCGGTCATTCCTCCGCATATAGTCTGCATAGGAGACATTTTGTATTTTTATACAAATTTCGTCTAGTTCACTAAACGTAGTAGGGTTTCCCACAAATACCAGCTTATTTCTAGTCTCAGGATTCATTCCTACTTTCACAATTTCTACAATGCCCCTTTCTTCAATATCAAAACATAATAGCTTTACACTTTCTTTCACGTCAATAATGTAACTGCTAAACGTTTCATTATGTCTTAGAGGCCTATGTACAAGTTCAAATTTAATCGCTCTAACTGGGTGAAGGGTAAAAAGGTACTTATTTTGTTTTGGTGCACTTGGCTCACTGTATATCCTACCCTTTTATATTCTACTACTTTGTTCAACAAGGGGCCTGTGCAATTACCCGTGATAATCTCTAATATCGCCTTATCAGACAATTGTGTCTCCCCTTTCATCTTCAACAATACCCTTAGAAATTCCAACAATTGTATTACATTTAATCCATAATATATTTTTAAATTTTTTAAATATCTCTCAACCGGGATAGCTAATTTTCCAAACACATTAGTGTCCCTATTAGGCATGAACACTTCATTTTCAACTCGCTTCCTTTCACCCTCTAGACTACCTACTGTAGGTACACTATCTAATCCCTCTTCTAATTCCTGATTACTCTCAGAAAGTTTTCGAATTGCTTTCGAGGTATCTTCCTCGTCAATTTGTGCTTCTTCAAACTTGGCTAAGGCTAACTTGAATTTTTCATGTACCTTCTCTATCACCTTACTCTGTATGACTTCGGGTTTTAAAACTCTACTCAAAATGTCTAACCTCCTCTGCCAGTGTTTAAGTTTAGACTTACGCCTTAAAATGTCCAATGTATTCTTTAATTCTAGGCTTTCTTCTAAACGTTCACTCAATACATATAATTGCTCCTTAACGCTCTCTATTTCGTCCTTATAATTGATTTTCCCTTTAATATGTACAACATTGGGCACTGCCTTTAACTTAATAAGGTGTATTAATCTTTTTCTTAATTCTACTACCACAGAATTCGGTTTAGGATCAACACCCCTAAGTTTCACTTCAAGCAACAGTTCTTCTTTACTAAGAAGGTCCACTTTCATCAACATCGTTCTCTAATTAACGTTCAGTACCGTTCACAAATGTCACCTTATATTACTGTTTATACCTCACAGAAATTCTTAATGAAAATAATTTATCAATTAGTTCGGAATATTATACTATTAAAATCGATTCACCATGCCACCACCGAACCAGGCACTGCATTACCAGGCTCACCAATAACACAGTAAAGCAATTTAATGTCTTCCTTTAAGCGTTCACACAAATACAAATAACCCGTTGAAAACTGCTTCCCATCAAGCGCTCAATTATACAAAGCAGAGTAGCGCAATTATGTAACGTGTCTATAGGAAGGTTAATTTCCATATACCAATTGCAACTATTTTGTTTAAGTATAAGAGCGATCAAGTGACTTGTGAACCAACAACCCTTTATTATAACAATGCGCAACTCCCAATGGAATCCAATAATTAAACTCAGTATAAATTAATAGAAATGTTAATTATAATGAACACCAATAATAGACCATCGCCAAGCTATCTTTTTTACTTTAAATTTATTGTCACTATTTCTTATTTATAAACCTTCAGATGTTGACATGTCCAGACTTATAATTAACAATCAATCAAATCATTCAATAATTGTGTCCTTCAAGTTCTCAGTGCTAATATTTTTAACACAAACTCAAAACAAAAATCTTCATTACATTTCAAAATAAAATAATCTTATTTAAATACAAAATGAAATAACTAATAAAATATGACTCCTTCTCAAAATAAAACAAATTAATGTAATATTAATAATTAAGTAGGAACAAAGACAATGTCCAATCCGTTAAACTCAAAGTTTTATCGATAATGACTAAATCCTTATATGCTGTAACTTTCCAATTTTCAAAATTATCGAATTACCCAGAATAATCTGCTTCCCTTTGAATATTACATTTAGGAGCTTGTAATATATATATATATATAGAATCTCAGGAAATAAAATAGAATTTCTTTATCAGTAGGCTGAATTAACCAATTTGAACAGGAGAATACCATTAAGCAATTTTCTATTAAAATGTTAAATTCTAACTTTTCACAGTACCTCACACATTTCCAGAAGACTTCACAAACCAAAATAACTGTTATTGATCAATTACTTTAAAATTCAAACTTTAAATTTTAAAAAGAATTTAACTTCAAACTCAACCTTCCTACCGAAATATCTACACGGCAAGAGTAGGCTAATCACTTCTCCCACGAACTTCTCTCTCTGAGCACACAGCAAAGACTTATCCAAAAACCCACTTGAATCAACCGGAAGGCTCTCGAAGTACCTCCCACCATCCAATCAACCTAACGTTGGCGAAATAAAATTGACCAAACACAATGTCTGAACTGGACAGCACCTATCCAACCCGGACCTGTATCTTATGGCCAATACCTCGAGACAAAAGGAAGCTTCTAGGCATTCCTCGAACCCGAATCAACATTATATTCACCACTGCTGAAAGGATCACAATTCTTACAATTTACTTATATTATAAATTTACAATTCTCTTAACATAAATATAAATATTCCTATAAATTACTAAACAAATATAGGAAGCATCCTATACTAGAAAAGAAATAGAAACAATTCATGCAGTTAGTTCCATAATTACTGAAGAACGTCACTTGCGTAAAATAAAATATTTACACTTTTATTAAAACAATCCAGCTAATATGTCTCACATATCTAAGTACACATCTAAATTACTTGTATCCATGGAAACATCAAAAGAAAATTTCAGAGTATTTCAATGTTCTGAATTGCTCAGTATTATATTTAAAAGTCATTCTAATCGCAGCACATCGGAGAACCACCGAACAAAGAACATGATGTGACGCTCAGAGAGAGGTCCAGGACCGTCGTGTACGGTGAGTTATTTTTATTATTCATATAAATTTTTATACTGTTTGTAGATATTTAAAAAAATATTCCTTCTGCTCTTATGACACACAAAATACGTAGTTAAATCCCAGTTTTATCGACACCTTATCACAGCATAAAACACTGGTCCAGTGCATATACAGGGTGTCCCACGAGTATACTGACAAACTTCATTTCAAAAATGTCATATAAACATGTGTCGGTAAACGCTTTGTTAGCGAGCTGTTAGCCAAAGAGGTCACCCGATTTTCCAGGAAAGGACGGATATAAAGCGAAACCAATGTTTTTATGGTGGAATATAGTTTTTAAGTTATTATAAGTTATTGGATCCATTTAAACCTATTAGAACTGAAAAGCTGAATAAAATACATCCAAGATTAGTAAGAACCATTTCTGAGATATCCGATAAAAATATTCAAAATTCTGTGTCAAAACACATGCTTTGTTTCGATTTTAAGTATATTAACTTCAACAAATGGGTAATAAACGCGCAACATTTTAATTAGAAACTTGTATTTAAATAGTATAATTCTGAGTACTTACAGCTCGTATAACCGTCTACTAACCTGGGGTTTAGTAGATAAAGAAAAGATTATCACACTCATTGTTTGCAGGAAGTAAAGAACACTTAATAGTTGTATTCTTTAAAAATATATTAAAATATTATAAAAGAACAATAATATGTCTTTTGCTCGATTTAGGGAAATTATAATTTTATTATTGTTAGAATTTTTGCAAAGCATAATAGTTTATTGAAACTCGCAAATTCACAATCAGTGTACTCATAAGCAGTTTATTATCCTTTTATTTTATGCTCACTCACAAAAGAAGGTTATTTGATTGTAAGAACCTCATAAAGAATAATTTAGTCCAGATAATTATTTTACCAAAGTATTCACAAAGGTTCACACTTTTGTGAATAATTCTTTTATTATTAGTTAACAATTTCTTTCTTTCTACAGTTTCTTTCTTTTCCTTCCAAAACAATCGTTTCAATTGCCGCCGACCTCGGATTGGATTTATATTAGATGTTCGTTTAAATATTTTAACTCCGGTAATTTTTCATCCACCAGTGAGAGCTTTTTCACAAAACCCAGGAAGTATGAAAAATCTTTTAATTACGATTCAATTCTCTATTACGTCCTAAAGAATGCGGTATTTATCTTCGTCCTCAACCTATTTCGGAATGGTTAAGGTCTTGTTGTTAAATTAACAACACATATGGTATATGCCCTTTATAATCTTGTTAATTAAAACATGAATTAATGTTATTGCTACGTGATAGGTGTGATTTAGCTACTATGATATTATCTCAAATTTTACGGTCAGTGTCACAATATTTTTCCCCATAAGGTATATATTATGTGTTTTAACTTCTCATAATAATATTGCAAGATATTATGGAAGCTAGAAAGTATTACAAATTACAGTTTAATTGGAAAATCGATTTCAAATTAAACCTTTAGAATGCGTATTATAGAAACAAATCTAATAAAATCATACCGTTTCTTTCACAGGTCTATTACAAAGTTGCACACCAAGGCTCCACCAAGTGTCGCTTAGAAGTGTTTGGTGAGGTTTCATGAGTAATTATAAGTCATGACAATAATTTAACTCTCTAATGGTAGACTTCGCTATAATTTAGTTAAGAAATAATATAGCTGACTTGTGTTTGAATTATCAGTGGTCTTATTGTTATTACCTCAAAAATGATTTCACGCTTTTTATTTAAAGTTTAAATATTATAAGCTTCTTCTCATGAGTCGCTGGAGTCCAGTTAAGTTAAATACGTTTTTTAGCAAAAATCCGCCCACCACTTGAGGCCCTGGATTGATATCACCAAATCTGGTCTATTGAATGGTGAGGCACTTCTGGCTATCAGGTTTTTGAAAAGATCTTACATTAATTAAAAAGGTCTAAAATAGAAATGTTTAAAGGAATAGGCTTCTTAACGTACTAACGTATACCTGTGTATTTTCTTAAATTAGTCAGTTTGGCAAATTCAAATTTAATATAAAAATATAAACAGATAAACCAAAAGTGTTTCTAAATCAGAAAGCGTAGGTTTGTGGAAGTCCCACCATACACGTATCGTCTTACTAGCGTGTAACTTTAAAATTAGCTAACCCATACTTGTTAAGGATTTGGCGACAACAGTAGCTACAAGGCCTTCTTCAGTAAACAATTTGGCGTTCATTTACATATTTTTTACCTTGCATAAAATGAAAAATACTTAGCCTGCAAGTCAGTTAGCATACAATTGTTTTAGGATGGACATACTAACGCAATAAAATTCCGTATAAACATAAAGTAATATATATGTTACTATTGTGATATAAATTGTAAGTTATTTGGACAATAACAATTCAACGTAAATTATCTACTCATTACCATAAATGTATAATTTTCAGAAATGTAATATGGGTACTATATAAGAATAAACATTTGATTATTCTGCACTAATTGTTATAAAACTTATTATTTTATGACTTTGGTCATCACTGTTGACCAAACTTCATTATCATCACAACTTGAATAATCACTGATTATTTTAATTAAGTGCATGTTTTAGAACAAGGTTGCATAAAAAAGACACACAACATGGCTGTTGTGGTTCCAGACTTATGCGTGTCACAACGCTCAGGTATTTTTTGTTTACATAGGTTGAATACATGCATTAGATTAGTCATTTACCAGAAGAAGAGATCAGATTACATATCTTGAAACGTAGTGTTACTGATTGTATTGTATCACTAAGCAAAGCAAATATCAGGGGAAATCCTGCTTCGTTCACAAATGTTATTAGTTATAAATTCGTATCATTAGGAAAATTTTTTGGAGTAATGTAAAATTACAGTGTATTGCAGACTAATTCATCAGATAAGTTGTAAAACCTATGTACGTCTTGTAGATATGGCAGTATCGTAAAATGCAATGTCAAACTCGTCTCTGGGTAGCATTTAGAAACAAGTATGTAATAAATATATTTATTGATATATTTTTAACTATAGAATATACAGCTATATAATCACATAACTGGAGTTTATTTGCTTTTCAGTAATAGACGTGACGTAGGAAAAGACGTGCCTGCACAAGTCAAGATTAAAAGAAAATAAGGAAAACAGCTGAAACATACTCAAGAGTACAATATCTAAAAAATATGTATATCCATGGAAACAACAAGATACAGGTTTCGTTCAGTAATTTTTCTATAGCTCGGTTTATAATAAACACTGTTCTATTTGAAGCACGTCCGGGAAACACCACCAGGACACATTATGGCCAGGACCAGGACCAGAACTTACAGATGAGTTACTTTTATTATTCTTTTAGGAATCACAACATCTGCTCCTCGATCTCTCACTAACAAAGCAGTTTATACATCCTAGTTTTAGTGACAAAACACCGGAACAGATAAATGTAGTGACAACACTATTACTAAGTAAGCAACATTGAAATAACTGTTGTTATTTCGTTCAGTTTTGTGTCTACGTTTATTGAGGTTGTCAAAACCTACGTCTTCTAAATCTTCAAAACTTATGTTTTAAGCTCTGTATAATCCGCTCTGTATCGAAATAATACAGGGAGAATCGTTTTTTAATTTGATATATGTATAGATCACAACAGAGTGGAATAGGACCTGTTTTACGTAATTGAAATAAAATTAAAAATTGTATAAGAAAAGCATCTTCTTACTTATGTCAAACAGCCTTCATTTGGTCATATTGTTACAGACTAAATATTGAAAGTTAAGTTACATTAGTGTATGCTAGCTGAATAATAATATAGTTGCTCGAATTAATCATGCCAAACTGTTTAAATTAAATATTAGACAAAAACTTAAACAGTAGTTTTTAAAAGAAAAATATTCTATAGCTTTTACCTTTATTAATTTAGTTACTGAATCGTACACCAGAACTCTCTTCTGTCGAGGCTTTAATAAACTCACTTTCTTATTGGACTCCATTTTGGCTGTTATAAATTTAAAATGTTTGCATTAAAATCATTTATAATATATAATATTCTTTTCGGGTCATAATAATACCTGCACCTTCTCATCTATTAGGCACATGCTAAAGAAATATTACATATTCTACTGTCTTGGTAGTATGTGTTTACCGACTCGGCTAAACCACGTAAAGGGTCAGAGTTTGGGTTCCGAATCGGACGTTCTATTCACTAACAATAGTCTTAATTTACACGGGTGCTAGTTATGAATGAACATTTCAATATTCTGAGTCATCCGTGTTTATAACTTAACTATTTGTATAGTAATTATATTTTCAAGTATACCGTATTGTAGTCTATTTCATTTAAATATTCCAACGAAAATAACTGAATGGAAGTGGTTTCTTCATAAAAAGAGAGAATGCATTGGGTGACAGACTTTACGTCCTGTGCAGATATGGACAAAGCGCTCTTTAAGCACAAAATCTTGTATATAACAGCTTATTATTTTAAACTTCTCTAATATGTTTATAGTGATACTAAAAAAATACATTATCTACATTTGAATATGAAACATAGTAAATCTTTGTTACATTCAAACAATAAAAATATGCATGATGTAACGTGTGCAGTGAAAATAAAACTATATTCCTTAAAGTACATGAGGGTAATCAATGTCAACTGTGCAATAAATATGGAAAGTAAACTAAGCTAGTGTGACTACCCTATTAATGTTAGGGTAGTGGTTTGAACACTGCAGAATGGTTATGGAGATAGTTATACTTTTCTTTTTATCAGTCATATTTAGGAGTTAATAGTTACAAAAAAATCGCAATGAAATATTTGAAAATCAAACGAAATATATTTAATCTTCACTTCCCGATAATTTTTCAAATAATTGATTGTTTTAAATTAAATTCTAAAAATTGTATTTTGCTTCCCCTAAGAAATTTTAAAATTGCAGTTTCAATGTACTTTCTATTTAGTTATAACGCGTTTACAATTAACAGGGTTTTTACGATGAGGAAGATAATCTTGATCAACATATAACTTTCGGATATTTTGTGAGCTAAAAAAGAACTTGAGATTTATGTGTTTAAATCCTTTTTGTACCCTAACTGTACAAAAAGAATCAGTTTACAATCATTTCTAACACATCGTCCAAACTAGTCAAGTCAAGTCAAGTCGCTGTGACGGTGGGGGGTGGATCCCCCAAATCTTTCAAGGCCTCTGCCGGTTAGGCTTTTGCCTTGTGTCTCGAGGGTCAAAGCCCTAGAAGCTTTCGCTACCTGTCAGTGGGGTGAAGTGTCCTGGTGCAGTCAAAGTTGTAGTCGACATAATCAGTCATCCATGAGAAGACGCAGTTCAGTGGGGTGAAGTGTCCTCTTGCAGTCGAAGTTGTAGTCGATGTAATCAGTCATCCATGAGAAGACGCAGTTGGGGGACCTCCTGGGCGCGAAGCTCACGGATGTGATCCTACGGTGAGGACTCAGCAGCTTCCTCAAGGCTCGATGTCAGGCCTTCTACGAAGCTCCTGATGGTAGGGACGTTTGACGAAGCCCTGACTACGGTGTTGCTCACGAACCAGGGCGACCCAGTGGCCCGCCGGAGAAACACGCTCTGGACAGCGAGCAACTGCCTCCTTGCGGTCTTGCAGGTGAGGTGGTACCATGCTGGGGCCGCATATGTGAGCACTGGTCGTATCAGAGCCGTGTAGAGCAGGACCTTCGTCCTGGTCGGTAGCTTTGTGGAGTTGAGCAGGGGGCCGATGCTGCCGAAGCCCTTCCTCGCTTGGCCAAAGATCCTCTTGACGTGGGGTGTGAAGATCAGCTTGGAGTCCAGGAGTACCCCCAGGTACTTGACTGAAGTCTTCCACGGTATATCGTCGCCGTTGAGTGACAGGTGACGGCCGTCCGCTTGTCTCCTTGTCCTTGTGAAGTTTATGGCTTCACATTTGTCAACGTTGACCTTGATCCTCCACTTGGTCAACCAGGGCTCCAGTAGGTGCAGCTGCCGCTGGATGTGGAACCCAGCCATCCTCAGGTTGGCAGAAGTGGCCGTGAGGAGCGCATCGTCCGCGTACAGGGAGAGCTGCACTCTCGGAGCGACCGGAAAGTCGTTTGTGTACCACAGGTACACGATCGGGCCGAGGACTGATCCCTGTGGCACACCAGATGTCACTGGGCGGATCGTGTAGGTGGATCGGGCAACGCTGATGGAGAAGGTCCGGAGGTGGAGATAGCTGCGGAGCAGCCGGAATATCCTGCCAGGCCATGTAGACGATGAGAGCTTGAAGAGCAGTCCCTCGTGACACACCTTGTCGAAGGCTTTGCTCACGTCTATCAGGTCCGAAGTGGACTGGTGCTTCCTTCCCACAGCTCCGGCGATGTTGTTCAGGACTCTGCCTGAGTCACTGGTGGAGTGGCCGGTGCGGAAGCCGAATTTTTCTGTCCTGATAGACGTGAAGAACTCCTCAGGGAATCTCGCCAAGACGATCTTCTCTAGAATCTTGGAGAGCACAGGCATGAGGGAGATCGGCCTGTGGTTCTCCGGGAAGAGAGGGTCCTTGCCGGGCTTGGGTATCATGATCACCTTGGCATCCTTCCAGGTGGTCGGGAGGTGAGCCAGGCGTAGGCATGAGTTGAAGAAGCAGGTGATCGTGACAATCACCCAAGCCGGCAGGTTCTTCAATACTGGAGTTCCTAAGAAGTCCAGGCCAGGGCCTTCTTCGGGCGAAGGCGGCGAATGTGGTCTTGCACTTCAAGTGTAGTCACAGTGGGCAGTAGATCGTCTTCGTCAGGTTGGTATTCCTCCAGGAAATTTTCAATCATTTCGTACGAGTCCTCGTCGTAGACATTCCATGGTGTCGGCGAAGGCCTCTGCTCGATCTCCAGGGGGGTAGACAATACCATGCTGTCCATGAAGTGGTCGGTTGGTCTTCTTCTCCCCTCGAAGTGCCCTGGAGATTTTCCAGATGCCGCCGACAACACCGTCAGCTTGATGCTCCACAAAGTCATCCCACGCAGGCGCTCTGTGTTCAGCCAGGAGACGAGAGCACTTCCTGGCCTGGCGGTTGAAGGTCTGCTTGGCGTGGGGACATCGGGACTGCTGATACGCCCTTCGCAGTCTGCGACGAAGGCAAATCTCCTCTCTCAACTCCTCGGGTAGAGGTGGAGTGATGTCAGTCCGGGAGAGAGGAGATGACGAGGCCGTCATAGCTTCTTGGAGGATGGAAGTCAAGTCGTGTACTTGTCGGTCTAGCCGTTCCGGTGACTCGGCAGGAGTTGGTGGTGGTCGATGTCTGTCAGCGAGGTGGTTTGCAAAGTGGTGCCAGTTGATCTTGGTGGGACGAGTAGGAGGATATGATGGCGCTCCGTCGTCCGAGAGGTCGAAGACAACTGGCACGTGGTCTGACGAGAGATCAGACACTGCAAACACCTCGATGTGTCCGTCCAGCGAGCCAGCTAGACCGATGTCCAGTATGTCCGGGAGGTGCCGTCCATTGTGTTTGTAGTGCGTGGGCTCCTCATGTGTCAGTAGTTGGATGTGGAGTCGGTTGTCCAGGAGACGGTGGAGACTTCTGCCATTGAAGTTGGTGTTCCGGCATCCCCAGTCCAGATGCTTTGCATTGAGGTCCCCAGCAACAAGTGCAGGGGAACCAGGACGCAGCAGGGCATCAAGGCAGCGAGTTTGCAGTGTTTCTAGGTGGATTGTAGACGGAGGCAATCTCCAGTTCGGCTCCGCTGTAGTGGATGGTGATCCGGGTGATCTCAGCTCCCGGGGCAGGGACTGCTGCCAGGAGATGATGGGTCACTCGATGATGCACCATGATCGCCGAGCCTTCGCTGGGTCGGTTGTTCTGCAGCTGCCTATCGGTGCAGTATATCTGGTAATTGGGGATATTGAAGCGATCTGTCGCCCTGAAGTGAGTCTCCTGTAGAAGAGCGACGTCCACATCCATTTCAGTTAGTAGCTGACCGAGTTCCAGCCGCTTGTTTGCCAGCCCGTCGGCGTTCCAGCTGACAACTCTCAGCTTACCCATGGACGGTGGCGGACAACATGATCATGAGGTGTGAAATCAACACCACTATGTTGGTCAGCTGAGAAAGAATCTGATTTAGTCTTACCTTGAGATCATGAGGCAGTAGGGAAGCTGGGTGAGAAGTCGGCGTGATGTTTTGTGTGGGCGGCTGGGCTTGTAGTTCAGGGCTGGAAGCAGGCTTAGGTGGCTCAGCACGAGATCTCGGTGTGGGCCTGGGTAGTACTGGTCTGGCAGGGGCAGGAGTGACCTCGATTGTTGGACTCTCTATTTGATGAGAGGCAGGGGGTTGACGTGTCTCGGAGGTTGAGGTCTTCGGAGTTGAACGAAAACGAGCCCCCCGATTTTCCGGCTTCCGAGCTGTCGTCCAAGCTATATAATATCCGTTCATACATATCTGATAAAAAGTGTAAAGATTTCTTGGGAAATTATTTACTTATATATGTCTGAGAGATATCACTCAGGCATTTAATAGCAGTGCTATTTTGAAAATAATTTGAAAAAAGCGACTGCTGTTGACTTAGGAATAAAAATAATATCTTAATAACATTTTATTGTTTACACTTAATAAAACAATAACTGTATTATACAGATTTTAGGTAAAATATTGTCTGAAATTGTTGACCACCAACCAATCAGTTACTGAAACCATCACCAAAGCTCTGAATTTAACCTCCACAGACATTCAGAATTATTTTCAATTTCGCCTGTGTATTTCTTGTCGTAGTACAACTTTGTATTGTTTTATTCAATTTGTAGCATATCTAGTAGTTATTAAACATTTAGTCTCGTAAACTAAAGTACATTTTAAATAAAATTATTTATATTTAAATGACTCCTTTTAAAAATAAACATAAAACGTAACTGAGAGTTACTTTGTTCCTATTAGTTGATAATAAAACAGATAATAATTATATTTAATTATAAATATTAATCGGAACTGTACTACTCTATATGTTATTAATTATGTTAAGAATCACTTAACATAAGATTACTATGTAGGCCTACAATGCTGCTTAATTACGTAGCAAACAGCTTGTATTACAAAGTCCATCATAGAGAGGCTGACGCTAAACTTCTAGATGAAACGTTAAGAGCCTCTTTGGGCATAACAAGTTGCAGGAACAAAATTAAATCGTTGATTCATTTGCGTTGTACTCAGGATGTTTTAATATTTATTTATTCAAAAATTTTCTCGTTTTCATCATGGTAACATCAATTTAAACGTTTCAGCCGAACTGGTCAGCTAAATTTCATGTAGTGACAACACTATAATCGGACTCAATATTGCCTTTATAGAAATTAGTTTCGTGCAAATTTCAGGTCTATAGGTTTGGTCATTGAATATATTTTGTGAAAGTTCAGACATGCATACATTATATTCGTCCAGATCTCAAGTGATTTTAGATTTCCTACGTCTCAGCCAACGTAAACTAAACATTTTTGTATACACGTTCTCGGAAAATCTAGTATTACTTGTATCATCACACATACTACTTTTAGTCATAGGAAATTTAAATATACAATACAAAATAAAATTTGATTTTAAAAACAGAATTGTAATTGTTAAATTTCGTAAAGTACGTTGAGGAACATCAGTTTATAAGGCTTATAAAGAAAGATAGTTCTCTTACACAGCAGTTCAGGCCACACAGAGTAAATTACATCCAGTGCTCCACCTTACATTACGCTACACTCGACGTGGCATACTCCTACAACATCCTAATATGACGAATCGTAAAAACCAGTTTTTATTTTTTGTTAGTAAATTTACAATTAATTAACAAATAAAAGGTTAATTACCGCGATGTCTATTTAACTTTGTCTTCTCCAATTTAGAAACCATTACCGCATCGCACTCATCATTATACCCATACCAAAACATGTATCAAAACATGTAATATATACACATTATTATAACATATAGTACGGCATAAAGTATGGGGAAGGAGAACTAGAGTTAAAATGAGGTTTCGGAAAACATGTTTAGCTTTATATATCGTTAAAATTAAATTTTTCAAATATATATATATATATATATATATATATATATATATATATATATATATATATATATATATATATATATATAAGTTGGCAGTGATTTTAAAATTATTACAATCACATAAACATTTATTTAACTCATCTCTTGTTATGATATTAATTTTCTACAGTTGAACTAACATATGAGAGGGTCAGAATCAGAGTGGTCTAAGTCAGTATCTTTTTTAAAATGACTTATGTATGTTTTCAGTATTTCCTTGATGTGCTCTATTTGAGAACAGACTGGAATAAGTCCTAGTTCAAGTAGTTACCGAGAGATAGCAGCACCATTGTTTGTCTCTCACTGAAATAAAGAAATGGGTGAGGTAAGAGTAAAATCTGTTACTGTGTAGTGGAAAATCTGTTTACATATAAAACAATGGATCAGCAAAATAGCAATAGATTATTTTATATTTTCAAAGCTTTGATTGGTAATAGTGATGACATAGATGAAGACAAGAACTATTCACCCTCAGAATTTTCAGAGAGTAAGTAGAGATTTTGATTGTTTTTTAGTTTAAGATTTAAATTAAATGAAATGTTTGAACTTTTCAGTCAAACAGTTTTAGTCGAACAGAGTCTTGGACCTGTCGAATATAAAATGAAATATGAAACAATCCTGGTCCATGTCAAACTTCTGGCCTTCACATATTGCATTTCGTGATGCTTCATTGATATTGTGAGAGTTAGCGACTTTCGAAAACAAATATTGGAATTTATTTAAAAAATATTCAATAAATGTCCTTGTTGTATCCATGGATAATAAATACTGTTACACTTGTTTATGTTATGACTAATACTGTATATTGTCATTAAACCAAGTTTTGTCATCTTATACCCTATACACACATACAACATCAACACCGGCTTGAGAAAACCATTATCTTCGTTTTTGTATCTAATGCTTTAAGCATCCTCAGATTTTTATACTTAATACAGGAATTTGGAATTTTTAGGAATTTATGTGGTTATGTTTCATTAATAAATAAAAATAAAATAGTTTTTTTCATTGACTGTGTACAACATATGTTAGACAATAATATACGAGACTATTGTTATTACTTTAGATAATAGGCTAACATCAGATACCGTAACTTTAAATCATGTAAAAATAATTAAAATGAGGAAAGTATTAACGTCATACAAGCAGAAATTACATGCACATGCAGAGCCCTCACAGTGCTTCTATATCTTCTTTACATTGTTACATTCAACTTAATCTAACTTAACCAACAGGTATTAGTATAAATTTGTTACTAGTAAGCGTATTCCCCATTCCAGATAGGAATAACCATGTATGTAAAGGGGTCATACCAACGTTTTGCCTGCTGAAATAAACTCCACTTAATTTAACATTAATAATTAATGCCTCAATACTAGTACATGTGTAACTTATTTTTACTGAGTATTTTTGGTTTTAATGAACAATAGGCGTTCCACGTAAATTTTGTCATCACTAGCGTTTTTTACTGTATCTTCAAACTTAGATTTTTCATCATTGTTAAGTGATTAGGTACGTTTATCTCTATCTCAGTAGGTAAATTTTTGATTAATAGCACAAAAACACGTATAGGTACAATTGTATCAAAGTAAAATATTAATTTTATCAATATCAACTTCTTTAATAATCATTTAGCTCAGCACTCAGAGGAGCACTACAAGTAACACGATGCGATGGTCAGAGGCAGGACCAGGACCAGGACTCACATGTCTGAGTAATCTTTTTACATCAGTCGTCACACCTTTCCCTCACACTATTTCTTCTTACCCAAAGTAGTTTACTTCCTAATCTTAACATCTATTTAACTCAACACACTCACTACAATAGTTCATAAAGAGAATTTAAATATATTTTTTTAAATTATTTCGTTAAATTTCTTTCGTATTATGGCAGGATATTTAACGTATTTCTCTTCATTTTTTATAGGGAAGTTATTAACCTTAGTTTTTACTATTATTAATCCTCTCTGTAACAAAAGAGTCCAGGGAGATTACGCGATCAATAATATGTTTTTGAGACGAATCAATTTTGATTTTGTAACTCTTTTACGTAGTTTATAAAGAATATACAGCTGTTTATGAGAACTATTTCCTCACTTGTTGTGTAAAGCAATCTTTTTAGCGCTTTGGAAGCTAAATATTGAAAATTAGTTAAAACTAGTGGGTACTATGCTTAGGTACTAGCTAGGTAAAATTAGTATTGCTTTACTAATTCATGTTAAATTGTTAAAACTCAATAACTTTAAATACAGTGTTATAAAGTTTTGCAGGAAAATATAGTCTATACATTTTTATTCGTTCGGTTGGTTACTAAAACCGACACCAGAGCTCCGTCTGATGAAGAATCATACTGCATTGTAAACTTTAAATATTTAACATTCTTACTGTAACTAATAATAATTAAACTTTTGTATCATGACTAAATAGAATAAGTATATGTCAAGAATAATGGTTCTCTCTGCTTACAATTTCTAAATGTAATGCTCTAGTATTCACTTTCTAGCACTATAATTTTATTTACAAGTACAAATTAAATTAAAACACTAGAGAATTGATTTTTGGCTTTATTACATACTATAAATCAATGATTATCGTGATTATTGAGTTTCGGGACAATGAACAATGTGCTGCTTGACTGGACTAGTAAACATGGACTTATACTGATCCTCGTAAAAACTAAACCTCATTACCAATCTTTGAACGGTTTTACATCTGTTCGTAACGTATCTGTAAATTGAACTGTACTTCTTTATTATGACAGAGTTGAAAACTTGAGACTGACAATATAATGTACACTAATATGGACAAATGGAGAGACGTGTAAGAAAGTTTTTGCGTCAATACAGCCAATAAAAGGTTTTATTGGTTATTTTATTGGTCCTATATGGTCCTATTATTCTTATATATATTCCAATAAGGTTTTATTGATTAATTTTATGCAGCAAGATAATATTGTCAAGTAATTGTGATCATTGCTATCGTGGGAATGGAACTGGCTGCATAGGCTGTACAACATGACGTCATACACATTATTAAACATTACTGAATTTTATTAACTAAGCTTTCACTTTTACTATTTCATCTTTATATATTACAGGGTGGTAGGAGATACTATATCCTCATAAAGCCTAATATATTATAAATGGATTGAGATGTATGCGTAATATGTCCATAGTACATATTAAACACTTTGTATCGTTATTTGTTAGCTTATTAATTTACTTCCCCTCCCCTTTAAAAAAGAGATATAGGAGGATACTCAAGATTCTCATATCGTAATACCTGTTGTAATATACCGTTTGAAAGGTATATTCAATACAAAACATTACACTTAAAAATATATATATATATATATATATATATATATCTTTGTAAAATTTATAGGAAATAGAACCTCTAAAAACTGTCATTACAATGATATTGTATATGTTGTATGAACTTTGTATATAATGTTTTACATAACAAGTTATAATGAAAATTGCGCAGTTATATGTGAAATCTCAATCACATCTATCATACATTGCTTATAACAAGATGATGCAACTTCGCAATGTGCGCGTTATGTTCAACACTATCTACTGTAGTCATGAAGATCCACACTGCGTGTATTCATCCGAGGAAATAGTCACAATCTTGAGAGGAGTGTCTCATTTTTCCGAGGGTTGATGCGTTGACTGAAGCGTCATTCAACAACCTTAGACTCTTCACAATGAGACTCCGTAATATCAAGTGAAACCCAGGAAAAACTAGATGCATAAGGAAACCCTGGTAGTTTTACTCATATTTCTTTAACAACATGCCATCTCCTTAGCTACATTTAATTTTTTAAATATTTTTAATTTCCTCTATTCAAGAATAAAAGGATTCCTATCACTTACTTCATATTAAATCTCTAACTTATCTGCATGTTGTAAACATATAAACCGTTTTAATTTGAGCTTTTGTTACAAAAGTTTCAAAATTTAGTGCTTTAAATACATTAATTTCCTCTTGGAATAACCCCTAATATTTCTACTTTAACGATCTTAAGGGAAAGGTACCTTAAAGTGGTATGAATTTAAAATATATTAAATATTAGAAAAGATATTGTTCTATACAAAATCTGATATATTATTAAGTAGTTTACTTCAAAGTTGTATTGTATAAGTAATATCATGCTAGTTATTTTAGGTGTTTTAAGACTTTTAAAATGTAATACAAATGTTAGAAAAATGTAATGATTTACTGAATGAAAAATAAAACATATAGGTTTATAAAACATTTATAAATATTTTAGTTCTACCAGACACATTGGACGATGAGTTAAATAAATCCAACAGATAACTGTAAAACTTTACTAATGTTTTAATGAAGCGCTTTTGGTAACGTTGAGTTTAACAATGCTTCCACTATTTTGTCACGTGATACGCTTTTACATGGTTATTCTCAATTGCGGTTTTGTATGCCCAGGTATAGACACGGGATCTGACGTTAATGTGCTTTGAGGTTATGTTCGTTTAATATATTTCATGATCATTGCCAATGTGAGATTAATTGGATTACCTGCTTCATGTGAAAATAATCTAAAACGGTTATAATTTGGAACTAAACAAATTTGAGGGTTTTAACCCCTAGTATAGTTGTTCTATGGGTTTATCTTCCTCTTGCAGAAATGTAGCTTGAATATCTACCTTTCTCCTATTAAACGTTACCTTTTGGAACAAATTGGACATTGGTATACTTAATTTTTTTGTAAAATCTAAACCTTTCAGATCATTAAGTGGCCTTTGGAGCCTGAGACTTAGCTTATTGTGAGGAATTAGTATATTTGTGACAATTCACAACTTCACAAGTCCTGGTCTATAGAAGCCTATATAACAAGTTTAAATTCTCCAGGATCTTGCTATAAAGAGTAATCTGACAGGTCGAAAGAAATACAGAGAATCGGAATTACCTTTCCCCTTTTTACCTTAACGTCAATAGCGTGTTTTTTTACACCAGGGAAATCTAAAATTTCATGGTCTAGGATTTTCTATCGCACAAACAGTCGAGCGGTGAACGGTACGATCCCTGTTGTATCTTTCATAAAATAAAAAATTTATACACATCATAATATGTTTACTGCCACATTCATTTGATAATTTTTACTTTTAAACTTTGTTATTCCTGTGTTAACGTATAATCAATATTTCTTAATTTGCTATGTAACTAATCATTTAAATCCCACAATAAATGTGACATACGTCTGAAACTAATTTCTTACTTACCATTAGAAATAAAAATAATGAAAATATATTTAATTCTGCAGACTAAATAACAGAAGTAATTTCCAAAAGTTATCTCGTCTCAAACTAATAATATTAATCAAACTTAAAATTATGCATAATTACATTAGTTGAATAATTTCTAGAACTCTTGTTAAGTACTTGAACAATCTTATACATTGGTCACTCTGGTCACATTGGTTATCCGTCGATATTTTGCTGTATACTTCCTTTAGGCTTTTACACTGTATAACACTGGTCGAAGTATAACCAATGTTAATGAACTAATGGCGGCAAATAAATAATAACGCTCAGACACATACCTGACAAAAGTGGTTTATAGTTTGTGGTTTGAACCGAATATGTGTCAATTCCGAGTATAACTGGATGTATAATTTCCTATTGGTTCGCAGTGTAACTTAATTAAACCGTCTGTGTATCAGCTTTGTGCCGTAATATCAAAAAAGAACGTTAAAGTTATGTATAGAGTATTACCATTTAAAACTCAAGGTCAAAATTTATTATTTAACATACGAGTTTTAACTGATATCAAAAGGTATTCTATATAAACATGTGCTCTGTCCAATTAATGTAGTAAAATTGTATTAAAATACAAAATAATCCAATTTTTCCAATTCGTCATCCAACATATGCTAAGTTACTTTTTGCCGTAACAGTCACACATCGTCTATGGCTAAACTAATGAGAATGTTGTGAAAAGTGTTGTTTTATTTTAACTTACCACTAGTCTATGCTTAAAGCTATGTTGAGAGATCCCTGAAACAATATATGTTCTTCAAGAAGAAATACTTTATATTATTAAAAAATAATTTCTATGTTTTGTATCGTAACATGTAACATCACAAACAACATGTCCATTAACGTTCGACCAAGACGAGGGAAGTAATTATGAGAAATTGGAGTGAAATGAGAGTTCATAAATTATTAATTTTTATATAATTTAGATCAAAGATGATTTATGTTATTCTCGTTTTATTGTTTCGAAGGAGGTGAGAAGGTTAGAGAGCTAACTTGAAATTTTACTTCAAACTAATAATGACAATTAAAAACAGACATACATACCGAGTTTTGTGAAAATGGTGTATGATGTTTAGAAATTTTTCTATAATTTTGAAGGAAACAGAGTTTCAAATACAACTCATACACATTTTTATGTATGTAAAATAGTATAATGTACAATACTATCACAAAACCTTTGTTCGGTACTATCATTTTAGTACATTCTATAATAATAAATAACTAAATATTATAATAGCACAAACATGTTTGTGTTATCATAAAACTAGTTTATTTCAGCAATGAATAATAACCTTCATTAATATGAGGTCTAAGTCGTCATTTATAGAAAAGGAATAAAGAAATGAGGTTTTACAAGTAATAAGTATCTAGGTAAACTTAACTTGTTTTTTCTGGTTCTATTTGTATTTCATTATTTATAAACTTACCGCTAAAACAGAAAGTTGACATGACGAATAAATTAAGAAAATGCTGAGCTACTTTTATGTGCAATCCAAGACTGGTACTTTCTCGTTTTATATAACAAGATTAGTTGGTGTCAAAGTGAAGTATATTGCCCAATTACCCTTTGCTGCCTGACGGCGAGGCACTCACATCCGGTCAGTTTATTGGCGATAAAATCACTAAAGCGGAGGCTAGAGAGTAATATCAGTAACAGACAACAAGTATCTGTTACATGCCTGAAATTAATACTAGTTGTATTAAAATTTAAATTTTTTAAGAGTCAATTGTAATAAATTGTGTAAGTTTTGTATGAGTAATGTAATTGTAATACTGGACGATACAATATTTGTTTAATTTATAACATGTTATCACAGGGTGTGCCTGTTCGTATATTAAAACATATAACTCAGTGAAAACATTTTTATTTTAATAATTTTTGTATATAATAAAATTAAGTTTTACTACTTTATTGCATAACTATATTTTCTCTAATAGAGCCCAACCGTATTCTCTGAAAAAAGAAGACGAAGCAAACTTCGCAATACTACTTGACTGAAATACTCCATACATTTTGCGGAAGAATATTCTTCTTCTAGATTCAACTACAGTGACGTCAACGCATGCTTTATACACTAGTGACATGATCAAGGTTGCTTTTAGGAGAGAATCCTTTAGGGCCGTCCCGATGTGGGTTCGCACCAATATGCGAGAAGGTGGGAATACCATCCGGGTCCAAGGATGAGTAGGCTGGTTCTGCAATCACCTTTCACTAGGGCAGCGTCTGGTCCCTACGTAGGTAAGATCACTGTATTCTCTAGTATTGGGTCTGATTACCGGGCATGAACACTGAAGAAGGATCCCAACAGAAACTACCCCGGAGGACAGTGTTGGAGATTGCAACCTAAAGAATAAACATTGTTTAGCTCTGGCAAGTGGTAAAAATCAACTCAGTTATCATAACTTTCATTTGTATAACTATAGACAAAACATGACTAAGACATGCAGCTCGTACTACACTGTAAAAAAAGCAAAACACTATTAAATTAAATTAAATACTCATGTAGTATAAACTGGAATTACTGCGTTTTTATAAGTTTAATAGTTGTTATAGCAATACACATTTATAATTAAATAGATTCATCGTAATTATAATTTATTATTTGAAACGTGTTCCAGGAGAATTGTGAAAATAATTAATGTTGTAAAAATCAACTTACGATCACGATTGGTCTAGAGGTAAGATCCTACTTGCACTGTATAGACACGTAGCCTGAATATATTTCAAATCACAAGATGATGTTTTTTGATGTTGCAAATTTGTACGGAAATTGAAAAGTGCTCTGTAATATAGATTACTTGAATCATGTCATAGCATATTTGTAAAATATACGAAGGTTTTTATATGTGCATAAACAACACCTTAAAATAGTTCTTTCCATGTATATTCTATTTCAGTCACCATGACAAAATACGGACAACAAATCTTTGTTTTATTCCACGTGTTTCGGCACAGAATATAGGTAATAATAATCTGATAATAAGAAATGGTAATGGTTTTTGTGTGTTTGTCGGATAAATGTTTGTAAAAGACGTGATCTAAATATATTTAGTTTAGTATATAAATTAAAATAAATGAAACAGCTGGAATATATCAAACAGTTATATTTATTAAAATTTTAGATTTCCATAGAAACTGCAAGGAAAACTTTTGAGAATCCATTAAAATTTTGTTGGACAGTTCAGTTTCCTCGTTCAAAGTAGTTCAACTCTCAGTAAGTCGTAGAACCACCAACAGGAACAGGATGCGGTGCCCAGGAGCAGAACCAGGATCTACAAGGATGAGTTATTTACTTTTATTATTTATAAATCACAATATCTACTCTTACTATCTCTCTTTACACAAAGTAGTTTATTTCATATTTTTAGCGAATATTAATCACTGCAAAAAATACTTTAACAGTTCATATGTAATGATAACGTGATCACAAAACATACATATCATCATTTAATATATATTATATAATTAAATGTTATAATCCTTTCTTTTTTGTGTGCTATAGTTATAGCAATTAACAAATTCCCTATGTTCCTTTTGTGTAGAAGCTGCTAAACTTTAGTTTTAGGCTATTTTTATCATTCTGTACCCAAAGCGTACAGGGGGAAACAGTTTATATTTTTTCCTGCACTCTTTATCAATTAACATATACACCATAACCTAAGACAGAAATCAAATTTACATTATTTAAACACACATTTGTTTTTATAGAATGTATAGACAATCACATAAGAAAAATTGGTTTATTGTCAGTACTAGTGATGGCGTAAAGAAGCAATGTTGCTAATAGAAAATTAAGGTAAACACGTGAAGCGTGCGTACAAAAACTGTTTAATATCGATTGAAATATCAAAGGACAGGTAATGTATTGACTGGTTTTTAGATAATTCTACATATTTGTGTTCAGTATCCACTCAACGCGTAACACTTAAGAGAAATTAATCAGCTAGAATAAGATGAGATGTTCAATGCCATGACCAGGCTTTACATGGATGAGTTACTTTTATAATATAGAGATCTAAGTTGTTCTTCATAGTTACCCACAGCAAATTACATCATAGTTCTAGAAAGTATTAATTACAGCAAAAAACACAGAAACAGTTCAAATGTAATGATAATGGAGTAAATTCTATTTTATTTTATTTGCATATGTTTTAATTTCGTGGCTTTCGCTTTTCTTAGAATTTGCTTTATTAATGAAATATTTTGTAATCTGTGTGTAAATACAGAAAGAACCTTCTTGGGCTGTATTTAATTCTGTCTGTACCCATGGTGTGCAGAAAGAATCAATTCAGAACTTAGCAATTCCATGACCAATCTCAGTAACACTTTGTATTTTCTCGTACATATCTGCTAAATATTTTAAAACTTATAAGGAGAAAAATTTCCTAAAATATATATGGTTGACATTTTTCTGGCAATTTGCAGTAGGATAATTATTCACCTTGAGTTTAAATCAGTTTATGCTAAGTGTTTATGTATAAAACCACTAACTGTCTTATGTTTATTTAATACATTAAATATTGGTTTAAACTGTGATGACCATTTTTGAGGGAGATATAGTCCGTGATGTTCAATTGAATCAAATAGTTACTACATTTAACACCAGATGTTTCTCTCAAACTATTATAAAATTTGGTCATGAAAAACGAATTGCTAAAAAAATATATCTTTTTGTCAAAAAGGAATATAAATTACGTATCAATATTATTGCCCCTAATCCCAAGCCCTGTATCCTTGAGTGTAATTACTAAAGCTGTCCGGTAGGGATCAAGACAAACAAGCCTCTCATCAATGCTCCTGCTAGATTATTGCTACCATCACCAGATCTAGCTGAGATGTGTCCTGATGTCTCCCGAGTCTGGTGCTTGTTATTGAGAGATATGGTAATTTACATTCCTTCCAGTGTTAATATAGACACATATATGATGAACTTCTGAAAGTCCTGCTTTATTTAAAAACTATTCAAGAGCTTTTAAAGTCTTTGTGAAAGATTTAAGTAGGGTATAGTCAGGGATATCAACTTCTTCTAATACAAAAATCTATATCAGATATAGTTCAGATTGATGACAAATTCGGTGAGTTAGGCAAATCCTATACTCTACAACGTTTTAACCTTTCAAGCTTTTTAATTATGTTCTTCTCTCCTATCCATAAAATCATTTAAGACTATGTCCATAAAGTCTTATTTGTAATTGTAAACAGGACATCACGTACTCTAGTCTGTAAGATCCAAAGTATTTAGCTGTGTATCATAAATTTTTTTTTTAATTCCGCCTAGTAACTTTTGTAGTTTGAACTAGTAAGCATAACTATATATAAAATATTTACGCGGAATTTATTATATCTAAAAAATAATTTTATTCTTTTAATTAACACAAAAATATGCACAATACTGCACATAACTACAAGTATGCGACACGTGTGATTTTTAAACTACATCGACAATGATATATTAAATAAAAGCGTTTAATATAGTTAATATAGACATGTAGAGAGTTTACAATAACAATGGTATAACTTTTACCTTACAACAATTAACCTCTGCTATATTACAGCATCAACGCTACATTTTACATACACCTGGATTTCCGCATAAATGAAATTTTCAATATTTATTTATTTCCTTCCAACGGCCAAAAACCAATTTACATTTATTAACTTATAATAGATGATTAAATCATACTTAAACAAAAGGGCCAAACCAAACATGCAACTGGACTCTAAATCAGATCTAGGCATTATTAACGTATAAATAATGTAATAAGAAAGTATAAATTATATTAAAAATTAGTGAAAGTATATAATAAATTAGTGATAATATTAACTTAATACACTACTGTAAGGTGTGATACCATATGGAGAAACAAACAGACAAATAATAACAGTGCAAATAAACTATACAATTATCAACAACAATGAAAGATAAACTTTAAATGAATAACAAGAGTAAAAAAATATTAACATTAATGACTGATAGTGGTAAATAAAAAACCTGAAAAAATAAAAAATATTTAACTTAAATGCATGCACATTACTGTCTAAGACGTGACATATGAATAAATAAAGAGATAAATAATAACAGTGCAAATAAACTATATAAAGTAAACAACAATGGGGAAAATACTGTAAATAAATAACAAGAGTAAATTAAATATAGGTACCAACAGAGAAAAAAAACTAGAAAAACAACAAATGCAAGCAATAAAATGTAAATATATAACCAAGAGGCACAGTCGTAATTATAAATGTGTAACAAAAAACAAGCATAAACAATAACAGAGCAACACAACAAGAATAATGGGGGAAAAGTTATCAGACGATATGTAAGTCATGACAGGCTAGTCTCAACTCTCTCCTGAAGGCATCACAGCTCATATTAAAGAAGTCCAGATATCTGGGGAGGTTGTTTGCCAGGCGTTGAAGACGTGGAAAAGCACTGTGGTACATGTACTGTGTGGTGTAGTGCCGCCTTGCAAACAGCTGTGGGTGACGAAGATGACGTGATGCCCGGAAGTCCAGCAATTCGAGCAGATCAGGTGCATCAATGACAGAGCAGATCAACTTCTTCAAGAAAAGCAGATCATGAACTATACGTCTTGAATGGAGAGGTTCCAAGTTAAACTGAACTCGAAGGTCATCAACCGGCACATTACGGTACTCAAAGCCCAGCCGCAGCCCAATCAAACGAATGAAGCGGTTCTGTATGTTCTCAAGCCTATCAATATGACCAACAAGGTAAGGGTTCCAGACAGGGTTCGATAGGTAAGGGTTTCCTATCGAATATTCATAGTCGATCAGGTACAGCGAATATTCACATTCGAGTACTATGATTTGCTTTACGATTTGAAAGATTTTAAAGGGTGTACTTTATTTTAGATTATTTAAATCATACCAAGTCAAAGGTTTCAAAACCTAAGTAGGTTTCGTGTTTGAAAATGAAGGTAAATTAAGAGCAACATTGTAAAATTTTACATCGTAAGTGTCCCTTTATTTCATATATAAACTTTAGTATTTTAACGCGTAAATTATAACGTAGAAAAAGCAGCAAATCTTTAAAATTATTTATAAGGTATATGTTACTTTTATTTTAAACTATATATACCCTATTGGGAAGCATATTTTAAGGTTTTATAAACCTTTCTAGTTGTTTTATATCTGATTAAATAAGGAATTTTCCTTCCTCACAGACTATGCCCATAATGGAAATTTACCAAGGACGTATGGAAGAATCTTTCTATAAACATCTTGTTGTAATTAATAATTCAACATTATTTTTTTTTTGTATTTACACGTTTATCTCTTGAAAATCTAATGTTTATTTCAAACCAGATAGTTAGAATGTTGATTAACTGTCGTCGTAATTTAAAAGAGCTAGTCAAGATAAAAATAAAAATAATAAAACCTCAATGAAATACTACAGTGTATACTTTAAATTATTTAATATCCATGGAAACAAAAGAGGATACAAGTGTTTACATGTTTTTATTTCAGTTAAAAGTTTTATGTCGCACCAACTAGCTGCACGTAAATGAAGCACCACCAGGAACATGATGTAATGGCCAGAAGCAGGACCAGGTCCAGGGCCAGGATCAGGAATCACACGGATCAGTTGCTTTTATCATTTATACATATTTTCCCCTATCTATTGATATGGCAAGCAGGTTACACCCTAAACTATTATTCTCAACAAAAACACTGGAATAATTAAGTTTAAATAAAATAATTTTGGGGTTGCAAAGGAAAGTAAACTTCTACATTTTAATATTATTTTATAATCCATTTTCTTTACGTAGAACAGCTATTAAATTAATATAATAAGTTGTTTAATCCTCTGTACCAAAGGCGTACAGAGATAATATGTTAACAATTATCATCCTGACTTACATCATAGTAATTTATGAGCAATTTTGGCCTAGTGGATAAGAGATATGTTTATGAAAAGCTTTTTATAACTTATGTCTTACAACAACCTGTCCGGCATGTTCAAATAGGATCAGTACTAAAATGAGTTGAAGTAGGTGTATGCTAGCTCACAAGGATTAAAATGCCTTAATAAATTATGTTTGGTTGCTTAAATTCAATAAATATAAAAACATATTTTGCGGACTATAACAGAAATATGGTCTATATGTTTTTAATTATTTAATTAGTTCCTTAAAGAACACCTGATCTCTTCTACAGAACAGTAAATAAGAGAAGGGGAAGTTATACATAATAGAAACGTCTGATTAGGTTCCAATATAAATAAAAATATTCAATCTTTTACTGTAAGTAATTAAAAATAATAGTATAATTTTTATAAAAAAAAGAGTCGATGTAGAGAATAATGCGTCCAGCTGAACTGCTAAATCGAGAGGGATCATTGCTGGAGTAAAGTACTTTAATAATGGTGTTAAGTATTATTGCATTAAATAACTTGTTTTTTATTGCCTAATATAAAAAGGCTACTTTTATTGAACAATAATTATGTATATACTTTTTGGGGCAATTTATACTCTATATTTGCCTTTATTTTACTAAACTGTATATACTACATTAATTCTATATCTCTTTCTGCGGCCTAGTGCCTAAAATACCATTCCTTATTGGATTAAAATATTCACGTACAGTGACAGACCAATGAACCATTGTTTCACGAATCAGCTGTTTACTGTACACTCACCAACCAATCACAACGGTTGACTTATCAATTGCCCACCTTGCAAGCGTAGGCACGCTTGCTCATTATACTCTCGGTCCCGCCTGGGGCACTTATGTACACTCTAGCCACTGCTTACCATACTTACTCTCTCCCCCATGTGTTACTCTCTCATTTAAATATTAGTTTATCTCTATTTGTTGTACATTTACATTAACATTAAAGTCAGTGCTCTGGATTGGCAATCTCTACCAGAACGTCTCTGCTCCCGGACACCCGCGTCTACCGTGCTCTACAGGACTGGCCACAGTGTTATGAACTATTCGTTTGCGGTCGTATTGTGCGTGAGTGATTCCGTGAAGGACATCTTCCGTCTTCACGCCTGCCGACAAGACAGCAGCCTATTTCCACACTTACTGATCACAACCTGGCCCTCAACAACAGCAGACTACGGTTAGGTACCTCTCATGAAAACAAAGGTAACTGTTTATTTTCTGCACTTTATTTGAATATGCACTGTTCATAAACTCATTATGTATAACCTGATGAACTCTTGTTAAAATCATTGTGTTCGGCGTCTTCACTGCCTAGTGTGAAGTGGTCCTTCTTAATCGAGCCTCTGAAATATTATTTCACGGTTCTCATAACCAAAATTCATTCTTTTCAAATGGTATAAGCAACAAATATATCAATTAAATAAGAGTATTATTAAATCATACAAATAACCAAAGACGTTTATTTTTTTATTTATTAAATATTCTTAATTCATGATTTTGATTAAAATCCGTTTAGTTTCAGATTAACCATTAAAATCCTCAAATTTTATCAAATATCCGATATGGAAAATCCACGAAAAGCTTAAACTATTATAAAAAAGAATTGAGACTTTGTTGAAAGTTGAAGGCTGTCTTTTTACCACATGTTGCTGTCTTTTTAATCTTCATCTTATGAAAACGATAACTCTCATAGGATAGTCTAAAAATAAGAACAATTCATAACATTATTTTTAACAGCCACACAGTAAGCTTGGTTTTACAAAATTGAAAGGTCTTGATTTTCCAAGGAGCTAGTGTTTGGTTCCTCGGAATATAGTATATTGTGACACCTGCATTAGTGTATTCTCTTTCTTTTCAAGACTTCCAATAATCAAAGTTAAATAAGTACATGGATTACTTTAATTATACCAAGTAAGAAATATTCTAGATAATTTCCTTAGGTCCTTGATAATGATAAGAATTGTAAGAGTAGAACTACTATTTTGGGGCTTCCATAAGGATGGAATCGCTTCTAATCCCCATAAACCTTATTGTGGACGATCTGCTTAAGTCATAGAGTAGATTTGGTCTCTTTTGAGAGGGGTATAAAATATAGTTCAATCAAATGACTGTTTTAACTATTTATTAAAAAAATTTCTCTTAAATTATAAAAAGTATGATTTTTTAAATATAATAATAAAAACACTTCTCAGCATGTTTTAAATTCCAATAAAATTTGCAAGCAATGAGCAATGTATAAATTTAATATATTTTTTACTAAGAAACTGATCAAAATATATCTGGACTCTAATACATTGACGCCTACTGTAATCATTTTTCAAACTTTTTCCAAACTCTCTATTTTTCAAAATTATATAGCTAAAATTTTCATGTATATTTAAAGTAACATAACACACGTTATTCTAGATCAACAGGAATTCTACCACTGCAATTAACTAAATCTTATTCTAACACCAACTCATACTATCTAGCTCACGTGCTTTTTATAAATATGAGTAAAAAAACAGTTTCCAAATTTTAGTTTTTTCAATGAAATTTCTACAATTATTTTCAAAAGGAAAGTTAACCAGTGGTTATTATCATTGTCTATTGAGGAGGCCGAGGCGGTGCTGTCTACGAACTACGGGCGGACAGTTTGACATGTAAACAGCCACCACTCCTATCCCATCATCATTCATTATCACCAACCTATTATAATCTGCGGTGACCCTGCTTAATTACCATTGTTGCTAATATGTATATGTTTTAAAATTAATAATATTCAATGCTTTAAAACAGGTACAAATCAAAATTACGCGGTTTTTTCCTTTTAATATATTCATTGCATATTCGCATGTGTATGTGCATGCATATATGTATATATGTATGTGTGTGTGTATGTATGTGTGTGGTGTGTAATGGTGTATTATTTTGTAATATATTTATATTCATTTTTTTAAATTATATCCAGTCCGTTATTTCTTCAGGCGTGAGCAACTCGAGTCTGCTCACAGGCATCATAGCCCATGCAGGCTCATTTCCCGAGGACAATGTTTTTATACATAATGTTATTTTTATGATGTTTATTTTATGTTGTTTTTTTATGTTGTTTAGTTCAAGAGTACATAATTTTTTGGATCTCAAATTCCTACTTATATTTAAAAACGTTAAACCCACTATTTGAGGTGAAATATCAGTGAAAGAACTACTTAAGGCTCTCTTCAGGATCGCGTCCTTTCTTCTTGTTATGGACGTGTTTAGGTCTGTAACAGTACAGGTCTTTTGGCACAGGTGTATGCAGATGTGATGACGTGATAATTCTAGTAACTGGTAAATTGAAACCTCAGTCACGTCTAATAACCTAAAGGGAGCAGTAAACGGTAAAATAGGATTGTCTTTGGCTGCCCTTGTCAACTTTAGAGAAGGGCATCATTTGGAGCCATCGGTCCTTCTTGCCGAGGAGGCTCTACTATCGAGTTGATGTCTCAAGTTAAGTTCTAAATGTTGCTGTTGACAGGTGACTGAGTTGAGGACCACAACGGAAGAGGTGTTGCTAAGAGAATACGGTTTCTAATGCAGTTCAGGCTTTCAATCGGAGAGTCTTGTGGTTTACAGCCTGATCTATTGTAATCAATAACCGGAGGTAACCCAACTGATCCGGTTACTGCCTTAGATGGTTGTCTTAGTCTAGCTTATTTCTTTATTGTAATATTGAGGATAACTGTTTACTCACTTCAGTGGGAAGGGCCTTATCTAATCTTACGCTATAAATGAGTTGCTAAATAACCATGCTGATTCAGGTGTATAATGTGCTATACATGATTTTAGAACACAAATCTCAACGATTTACCTTTGGCAAATCCTTCAGAATTATAAGGTTATCAACGAATGATTTGTTCAAAGGGGGCTTCACAGATCAACGCCATGCTCGGTGATACCTTATAAGGTTTTCTTTATAAAACAATAACTAAGAAAATAATACACATTTAAAATTTTGGAAATTGTGCGTTGTAAGACTTGATTCACAGAAAAACAAACTGTAATTAATTCATGGAAAAATAGTCTCTAATGTGGGCATCAGTTTAATTACATTGAGAAAGAATACTAGAACATTTTTATAATTTATACTTTGTGGTTTAACAACCTCAAAATATAAACTCTTTTTAGAAAAGTATATATTTGAAAGTTCTTCCTCTCAATTTCCAATCCAAAAAGCATACTACAAAATAGTCGTTTATAAAGGCTTAAAAAAACATGAGTTATTAAATATTTATCATTTGATTATAAATTAAAAATGAAGTAGCCCAAATACATATTTATAAACATTTAATATGATGCGCAGCAAGGAAAAAGGTTTGCTTATGCTTCAAAATAACTTTAGTTTTTTATTGTAACTAAATGGTAGTTCCTGTTTTTTTAAGTTATTACTGCAATTAATGAACACTTAAAGATTGCAACATGCCAATATTTTAGATAATATATGCATTGCGTTGTTCATTGTGCCCTTAAGTGTATCCAAAATTGCTAGGTTATGTATCATTCCACTATGTATTCTGTTCTATTATACATATCTGGCGTTAATGTGTCTCACGTGTGCATAATAAACAGTCTTTTTACCTTATTTCTTAGATACAATTTTCAAAAAAAACCTCTAATTGGTTTATTTAATGATTTATGAATTTATAAATTAGAGTCTACTTTCTTAATAACTAGATTAGTTAGCTAATAACGTTTCAAAATGTAATATCTTATCAAGATTGTTGTTTGAGATAATATACTTATTTATAAGCTTGCATTCTTTCAAGGCTTCGTGTGAAATTCTTTACTAGTGTATGCTGATAAAAAAGTGAATAATATTCTCTCACAATGAGGCTTTGTATCTGAGACGCTTACATAATGAGTAATAATAATATCTCCTGTGTGTCAATTCTACTTCGAGTTATTATATTTATTTGTGAGCCACTGGTATTGTGTTAATTTGAGTTTACAACTATCGCTTGATATTAAATCGACTTTCAGGATTATCTAATAATGTGACTTAATTGCCTATTGAGACACTCGCCTATTAAAAACGTTTTGGGAAATATCCCGCAAGATAAACAATGTTATTAGAAGATAGTAGAATATGCATATTGGTTTAACGTGTTATTGCTGCCATCTATATAAGTGCTTAATCATATTTAATACGATTTTCATCTTACTGTTAAATTGCTAAGTGTTAACAATTGATTTAATTTGAAGTTAATTTCATTAAACATTTTAGGGAATTCTTTAAAATAAAAATACGCATACATTTACATTGAATTTAAGTAATGGACACATAAAATTTTGTTAACATTGTACACATTAGGTGAATATGTATTATAGTATTATAACAAATCGAAATGTCTTTAAAACAGTTAGTTTGCATTCACAATTAAATCTTAAATATGAATATTTAAGATTCCTTAGAGTTATGTTATTTTTATAGTAAAAACGTTGTGTCGAATAGACTCACTGGATATTGTACCTAAACACTAATAATGTAGCACAATCATCACAACTTGAGACAGGGAATAGTCTTATTGTACATTTTATAATTATGTGTTATTCACTCATTTCTGTCCTTAAAATGTATGTGTTTGGTTAATCAGACAACAAGCGTTCTGTCTAGTGATAGAAGAAGTCGTGACGTCAGCAATATAAGTAGAGAGGTGAGACGTACGCAGCAGTTGACATAAAATATTATTTTATATCCATGGAAACAACATAGCTTTTACAATTTAATGTTTTTAATAATTCTAAAGTGTTTTGTCGCTGCATTTTTCAAATTTCGTTGAGTTCATAGTTAGTCACGGAAGTAGCACCAGGAACACGATGTGATGGTTTGAAGCAGGTCAGGACCAGGACTTATATTGATGAGTTACTTTAATTCAATATAAATCATAATTTTTACTCACTATTTCTCGTTACACAAAGCGAATTACATTCTAGTTTTATCCATAATTTAAAGCACAAAACACCAGAATAGTTAATAACACTGCATTGTTATGTTTTATGTAAAAACTACTAATTTATGTTTGGTGTTATATATAATCCTCTTAGTACCCAAATAGTACAGGGAGAATCAGTTTAAATTATTTTACGCTACTGAGATGCCAACATATATTGGAAGTTTCACGTAGTGTTATCAAAAATATATATAACTGTTAATGGGAGACATTTTCATACTTGTTTTTTTGCAGCAATCTTTCTAGCATTTCTCGTAAGCAAGATATTTGTGATGAGTTGTACTTAGTCAATGCTTTTTATTTAAAATATAACAAGAGCAACTAATTTTGTTTAACTTGTATACTGTAATTTTTAAAAACTCAGTGCCAAAACAATGTGAAATAAATTTGTTCTAGAAGTTTCAACTCATTCTATTACTTACTGAAATTCACACCAGAGCTCGCTTTCAGAGTACAAGAGACAATAACAGACCCACCAAAATTATAAATTATTAGGAGTACCTAAATAGATTCTAATGCTAGATTTACATATTGCATTTTCCCTTTGTAATATTATTAATACAATTTCTGTTTCATGTCGAAATAAAATAAGTAGTTTTGGGGAATAATGCGTCAGGTAAACATCTAAATTGAGAGGGCACCCTGCCGGAGTGAACCATTGCCTGAATAACCCTAGCACACATCTTTAGCGATTTGTTTTATACAAAAGCATCAGTACATATTTAAATCCAGAATCCAATAGGCAGGGCTCCCAGTGGCATACAGAATCCTCTCCCAAACACAAAAAAGTGCATATGAGCAAGTCTTGTATCAAAACAATGCTGTTTACCTTCTTTGACATTCGAGAAATCGTCCATTTTGAGTTTGTGCAGCAAGGAAAGCTGTCAACGCAGTATTTTACCTAAAGGTGCTCGAGACCGAAACGCGGGATGGCCCGCGTCCGGGCTGATAAAGTCATCTTCAAGATCCACCATGAAAATGTCACAAACCACACGGCCTGTGTGATATTTTTGTTCCACTTACTGAAGAGAGAGATATGAAGAGAAAACACTGGGAGTGGGTGGAGCACATCCAAGCTCCAGTTTTAAAGCTCCTGAGAGGCACTCCAGTCGAGGAGTTCCAGGGTGCTTTCCAAGTGTGGCAGAATTTGTCTACCCAGGTGTGTTTATGCAAGACTATTTTAAAGTATTTTGACCATTTGCACCAATCGGATGAATAAATAAGTTTTTTCCATAAATTCACATTACTTTCATAATGCACGCTGTATCCTCATGTCTCATCAGGTGCACAACTAAGTGATCTGCGATGTTGACTGACACGATCCAAAAGCACGGTGGAACTACTGAGTCTTCCACTCATAACGCAGACATAGTGGGACGGGCTGATTCAATGTCTATGTTGATTTATCTCCAGTTCACCTTCCTCTTAGTGCAGCGTGTACAACCTGATGATGCTGCAGATGTCTTAAATCTCGAGTCATGTTCGTCTAAAGGGGTCCAAAAATAGTCGGCGACGAGAATCAAAAAGGTTAATAAAACGAAACCCCATATCGCTTCGACATTTAACTTTCACAGCCTTCCTCACTGAATCATCCATTCTCACTATAGCAGGGTTATGTGTGGAAGAATTAATTGTACGTAAGATTGTTTTGAGTGCAAAACTTTTATTTCAGTTGCTTCACGTAAGAAGAAGGTGAACTGGAGCTTAACTCAACATTCACATTGAATCAGCCCTTCCTACCATGATGGCGCTACTGTGTTTCGAATTAGTGCAAAATATGAATTATATTATGGCTTTGTCCAACCTTGGAGTTAGGGCTGAGCGTCATAGAAGCCTTTCACTTAGTAAGTTCGTATGATTTTTCTTTTGTCCCCGTGTATGTATTCATGTCTTTCCTGTATGATTGTCTGTTTATCTACCAGCAAGATATCTCGAAAACTATGTGAGCTGTAAAATTTTTTCATGCAACCTCATTAAAGTCTATTAAAATTTCACCCAAAAATTTACCCAAATATTATACAATATTAGTGATAATTTCTCATTTAATACATATAAAGAGTCTCACTTTACTTAACTCTCCTAAAGGTTTAAGCTACTGAGCAACAAGGAATGAAGTCTATATTCCCAATACATTATTTCGTTGCTAGAACTGAATTATTAAAAAAATTAAAGGAATTGTAAGTCTGATGCTATAACCCTATAAAACTCATCCAGTGTGGTATATAAACCGAGTTACTGCGAAATGAAAATGCTCCTGTTGTGACATGGATTACTCCCACATGGTTGTTAGGATTATTCCCATGAAAACGTATAGCAACGAGCCTTTAAAGCTTTCTCACATCAGGCTGACAACAATAGAAACTGCCTAGAGCCAGGTCAGATGAGTAAACGGAACAGGCAGGACAAAAATTAATTCTCAAACATTCAGGACCTTGAACGATACGTCCTATCACACAGAGAGACGGGTCGTGGGAAAGATACTTCTAAACCGAACTCTTATTTTTCTTCACATCGCCTTCCTTAAAGCAGAACTTTGAACCTCCATTCTTTGTTTGAACGTTATTTTTGAAGATGGAAGGATTGTGAAGGAAACAGGATTTTTCGGACATTTGCCATCGTTCATTGAAATAAAAAATCAGTAACACTACGTTTCGAGATCTGCAATCTGATCTCTTCTGGCAGACCAACCAATCAGTCAACCATCAGTCGAGATTAGGCCGCTTTGGTTTCCAATTCTAAAAAAATGAAATAAAGAGAAAACCAAAGAAAAAAAACTTTCGCATTTTTATCAGAAAAATATAATAAGAAAATTAATTGCATCGTTCAACACGCTGGACGGCAGAAACTCTCCGCCAGGAGCACGATAGCAAAGACCAGGATCAAGGCACGGCCTTACAGATGAGTTACGTTAATTAGTTAAGAGTCGAATTATCTGCTTTCTTTATAATTCTTCTTAGACAAAGCAGTTTACATGCGAATTTTAATGATTATTATTCACACCAAAAAACAGTAAAATAGTTCATATAATGTAACTATAAGGTGTTTACATTTAACAGGATTCTAATGTTTGAAGGATTTTATAACGAATTAATGTATTTCCTAAAGATCATCATAATAAAATGTTATCGGTAGAATGTTCTGTGAACAAAAAGAAAAAACAATTTTTAATGTGGGTTGTTTTTATCCATTCAGTACTCTAGTGTGCAGATTTGAAGTGAATATAATAGTATTTTTTAATTTATTTAATTAGTTGCTGAGATTGCAACCACAGCACTAATACATTTTATAAGAGAAAAAATGATGTGATAGAAACAACTTATTATATTACGCCTACATATTCACATTATAATATTAAATTTTTAATATAAATAATTAGTTTTGTCTAATAACTTTTTCATATCAAAATATAATGAACCTTTGTGGAGAATATTGCAGCCCATTCTTAAATAATGACAAATAGCATCGTAGTTTTTTTTCTTTTTGTGACTACTGTGGATCTTTGTTTCGATAAAATACTAAGAATAACTCTATATAAAAATTACAATAATTTAAAAAAAATCTCATGCCGTTTTCACAGTGCAATCCTAAATTTTTAAAATATAGATGATATAACATATGTTTTTGTAATAGATTTTCAAATTAAATAGTAAACTTATTTATTATTAGCTTAAAATTATAACTTAATTTTGAAAACAAAGTAAAAAATTAAAATAAAGTAGTATAATCCCTTATTTGAGCTTACAATTATACGTTGGACTTTCAGTCTGAGTTAGAGACAGCGCAGGTTCTAATCCTGTTGGTGACCGTTAATTTACTTTTGCTGCACATGACTAGCATTACGATGTTAGAACTCTCCGAAAGACCCGCATATTATCGTGCTTTGTTTGACTCTTTTGATATAGAATAGTGTTCTGTTACCCATAAATTGCTCATACTCTTTGTTACATGCAATATGTGTCACACATTGTAACTGATATTCATCCCTTATGTTTTCTGTAAATACTGTTTATTAGATAAATAAATGTTTTATTATAGTTTAAAAAATTTTAAATAAAAATTTTTATGCCAAATTATTCTGGTACTATTTTTAGGCAAATAGAAAAAAAATATTGTCATGCAACAGGCAAGAGAGATGTAAACCGTTTGTAACTTACTTAGAACTTTCCATCAACCAGTCGTAATCAAAGACTTTTTATAATTTTAGAAGAATTCTATAATTACTTTGGTATCTGTCATCGAGGGTGCTAAATCACGTTTACACATTGATCATACCACTAAAAGGTCCAAAGGTGATGGCAATCACACTCTTTCATGTCTTAAAGAGAGTTGATGTGGTGGTCTTGACACATAAATATCTATTTCGACACATTCCAGTCTTTAACTGTACCTTTGGAATGTTTGGCATTATTTATTATTGATAAATCCAAAGCTACATTGATTATATTTTTACGAAAGCTACATTTATTTATTAGATAATAAGAAATATCAACTCAAGTGCTGTAGAATCGTTTTATGTTAGACATTTAATAAGCCTTGTTTGGTTTCTTAAGATCAAATAGTAATTTTAAAATGATATTCAAGCAAATAACATTCCTCGTTATCAAATAAATTTATTAAAAGAATCATAAGGTAAACTCCAAAACGCTTTGAGTGGGAACGATCATACGGTTAAATTCCTATCAACTGTCTAAAGTGAATTATACTTACTCGTATAAAGGCGCTCAAACAAACATCTTTGGTGCCAAAAGAATGCGGTATCTGTGATTGAATTGGGAGCCGCTTATACTACGCAGATTTCTTATATTTTAGCATTCTACTTATGGACAGTTTTTACTAGGTTATTGTTTAATTAATACACAATCGTAAGTATTGTTTCAAGAGTAGTAATAAAAGCAGAAACCTATTCGGACATAAAAAGTGAATGTAAAAATGTTATTATTGGTAAGGTATAAAATAACAAATTATTTAAAAAATGGGAATTGCTAAAAGACAATTTGGAGTGTTACTCCTTTAATTAAGAATTTTGTATGTTTCTAATGGTAAACTAAACAAATTCTCTCTTATCCCAAGAGTATTGGTATAGTATTAGTATACGACATGTTATGTAGGTTATAATTCTACTTCCATTACTATCCAAGAAACGTTTTCATACCATTATATCTTGCATATTTAACTATAGGAATAAAATAAACAAAAGAGAACAATGGCCCTCAACTTTGCACACAATCCTTTTTTTCGTGTTTTTTGGATAAGTTCTAAAGCGTAGAATATACACCTCTGCAGTATGTGTTTGGAACGGTACGTTTTAGTGTGAGTGTTATATAACTAACAATTGTAATGTCTAATTAGGAGTGTAAGGTGTGTTCCCATTTTACTCCCATTGTCTATGTTTAGCTGTTGGCGATATAACATTTTCGTATATAAGGGGTGATTTTAAATGTGTTAAACTAATTTGTTGTTGCAATATAATAATTTTATTTTTTTTAAACCTTTAGACAACTTTCTAATTTTGACCTCTTTTAGAACTAGTGAAGATAATGTTTTATTTATATATTGCAGGAAATTTCACTATAAACTTCAATAAAAATCACTTTGTTTATGTATGCAAATGAAAATTAGCTCTCACCTCCTGTCGTATGACCAAATATTTATTTCTTTTAGCTAATGTTATACTACGTCGACATTTACATAAATAAAAATTTTGGAAATAAAACTGGATACAGTATTTCAAGTTAGTCTATTTTAAAACCTCAAGTTTAACCAGTTAAGTTACACTGTGATAACGAGGTTGTAGGTTACAGTGACATTTACCAACCTCACTCCGCCACCACTTTGTCACGTGATGAGCTTTTACACGAGGATACTCAGTAACGGTCTTGTGTTGAGGGTGTTAAAGTAAATTTGACAAGAATCTTTTTAACAGTGGAACCCACTTACCAGATTTAAGATGAAGTAATAATAATAACTATTGAGAAGATATCGTATAAATTCTCGAAGATGAAGTGGATCGAAAGTATTAAACCTTCAGCCAGTGAAGCGAATGCCGCAGAGCCAAGAGAAAACGACAATAATTCTTTAGTTAAAATAAGTTTATTATCAACACGTAAATATTATGTGAGTATTATGATTCATCGAGTAGGTAGATTTCTGAAAACATTTACTAATGCTCCTGGGCCAATTGGCCTTTACATTCGGTCCGTATCCATGATTATTGAAGACTCCATATTTAGCAACATCTGAGCTGTGGAATACCCTACACACTGTAAAATCGAACATTTTTAGTTTTGGAATTGCATTCCCTTTGCAAGCATTCTGAACCTTTGTGAGTATCTTAGCCTCTGACAGCTTCCCTTAACTAGAATTCCCAACTTCTGGGACAAATTGATTTCTAGAGCTAAAGTACCTGAAAATTACTACCAAATTCGAATATTATATTTGTTCTATAAAATATTCCAGCCACTGGTACCATCTTATTTGTGAATGACTCAGATTTTAAAACGACTAGCTTGTGGGTAAAGATATGATGTCAAAACTCACGGATTCAGAAAGCTGCAAACCTATGAGAGCCACGATACCTAGATCAGTAGTTTAGAACTTATGAAAAATTATACCGAATCATCTGAAATTTTGACCTCTTTATCCTTCCAATATTTGGGTCCCCTGACTTACGAAAGCTCTCAACCTTTTTTCTGATATCACTCCTGTCATCGGATTTTTAGGCGTGTAATTGTTTTAATTCAAGCAAAAAGCTCTTCAGCTAATAAAAATATTAAAGTAATGTTTATTAAAATTCATGGAAACAAGATATATTTCTTCTTTGTGGTATTTAACCAATCTTTGTGTTGCAAGATAACCAGATCAAGCAACGTTGAGCGTGGCCGCTGCTTGGATAGTTGACCGCTGAGCGATCCTGTCCTTGCAAGCGGCCCACCTGCCCGGCCATTGGTGGTGGTTCGGAAGTCACCTTTAAGCCGTTGGTCCCCAGGTTAAGTGTTAGAGAGGGCTTCTTAGCTCTAACTTCGCCTGGTAAAATAAGACATTCTTTACTTTTTTTTACTTTTTTTTATTTAAATTTTGTTGGGTAGTAATTCAATAGTAGTTCAAAAGTAGGTCAACTCGCAGTAAGCCAGGGAACCACCACCAGGAACAGGGTGCAATGGCGAGAAGCAGGACCAGGATCGGAGCCTATGATGGTAAGTTTCAAGTTTATTCTATTATTAAGAATGAAAAGTTTTCGTTCGTGCTATATCTTACCACCCAAAGCAGTTTACACCGTAATTTTAGTGACTATTAATCACAGCACCAACCACTAGTGAAGCTCACGTGTACTAAAAACTCGATTAAAATGTAAATAGATTTTAATGTTTGTTGATTATTAAGTTTGGAATCCATTCTTATTTTGTGAAGAATATATCATTCATAAAGATATATATTTCCCTGGTCAGATAAATAATAATATACTTGTGTTTTGGGCGGTTTTAATCCTTTCGAAAGATTTGGTTATGCAGGAGGTAATAGGGCCTGTTTTTAAATAGTTGATAAGAAATCGGTAATTATGTAAAATATGCATGTTGCTATTTATGTCTAACAGCTATCTTTCAAAAATTTCAATAAGCTAAATATAGTGAGTTTAATTCATTTAGTATATTCTAGATGACTAACTTAAAAATTTCCAACTAAATAATGTTAAACTGATTAATTTCGGTGTTGATAAATAGTATAGACAACTATTTGAAAAAAATTTAGTCTAAAAGTTTCAATTCTGTAAATGCGAAATCAGTGTTATGAGCTCACTTTTTTATACCACTGAGCTCATATATAAAAGCTCAGTGGTATAGGAGTTTTCTGGATCTTAGGGTCCTACTAATAGTTAGAAATATTACCACCACTAATTTAGGTTAAAGGTTCAGTAAAATTATCACTCAAGTGTGTCCCCAGGTTAGCGTCCTCTCTCCTTGCTATGGACGACCTGGTTAGGGCTGTAAGAGTAGAGGTATTTTTATAAAAGAGGAAAGTTTATAAAACCCCAGTTACAGAATTGACCAATGCAACACTGAATAAAGCAGTTAACTGGTATTATAGGATTGGTCTTAGTGCTAACCCGGCCCAGGTTGCCCTTATCAGAATTGGAAGGGGGAAACACCTGGGGCCTTCGGTCATTTTATGCCAAGGAAGCTCTACTATCAAGTTCATGTCTCTAGTTAAGTTCTAAATGTTGTTGACAGGTGACTGAATTAGGGACTACAACTGCGAGGGGAATATAGTTATTGATGCAGTGCAGTCTTTCGATCGGAGAGTCTTGTGATTTTCAGCCTGAGCTATTTTATTGGCTTTATATCTTCAGGATTAGACCTGGACTAACGTTTGGGGCTGTTGTCTGGTGGTTAAATACTCATCCTTACGTGGGTTGGCCTGCATCCAAAGGATAATCTGTCTTGCTATAACCGGAAGTAACCCAACTGACCCGGTTATTGTCTTAGATGGTTGTGTTAATCTAAATCGTTTCTGTATTGTAAAATTAAGGATGATTGTTGTTTCCCTTCAGTAAAAAGCGCCTTACCTACTCTTAAGCTATAAATGAGTTTTTGAATTGCCATGCAAATTCAGTGTATAGTGTGCTACACATGATTTCAAATATATCTCAATGATTTACCTTTGACAAATCCTTCAGTATTAGGATGTATTCAACGAATTATTTGTTCAAGGGGGTATCACAGATGAACACCATACACGGTGATCCATTTTAATTTTTTCTTTCTAAAACAATAACTAAGACAATAATACACATTTAAAATTTTGGAAATTGTGCGTAGCAAGATTTTATTTGCAACAAAACTGAATCTGTAATTAATTTATGGGAAAATGGTCTCGAATGCTGACATAAAATTTAATTATATTGATAAATAATATAAGAAAATAGTAATAATATATAATCGGTGCTTTAACACCCTCATAAAAACTCTTAAGAAAAGTATAAATCTGAAAATTCCTCTTTTCGATTTTCATTCTAAAACACACACTACAACATAGCGGTTCATAAAGGTTTTACAAGCAAATAGTTTAGTTATTAAGTATTTATCATTAGATTATAAATTAAAAAATAAGTAGCCTAAATATAAATGTTCAAAGATTTAATATCTCGCCCAGCACGTATAAAGGTTTTTTATGCTTTAAAATAACCTTATTATTTGAAAAATGTACCTAATGGTAGTAATTGTGTTTTTAAGTTATTACCACAAGTAATTAATACTTAAGTATTGCATCATACCAATATTTTAGTCAATAAATGAACTGCGTTGTTCATTGTGCTCTTAGATGTACACATAAATGCTAGGATATTTATCATTCCACTATATATTTTGACCTATTATCTACATATGGCGTTTACGTGTATCGCATGTGCATGATAAACTGTCTTGCTAACTTATTTCTTCGATAAAAATATTTGAACAACATCCTTTAATTGGTTCTTTTAATAATATAATTAATTTATAGATTGGACCTACTTTTTAAGACTAGATTAGTTAGCTTATAATAGTATAAAATATACCTTATCTAGATTGCTTTACATCATAATTTAAGATATTATACTCGTTTATGAACTTCCATTCTTTCAATGCTTCGTCAGAAATTTATTACTAGCGTATGATTATAAAACAGTAAATAGGATTCTCTAACAGTTTTTTACCTGATACGCTTACATCATATGTAATTAATAATATATCTCGTGTCTCAACTCTACTTTGAAGTGTTAAATTTATTATGAGGCACGATGATTTTATTTATTCTTAAGGAATTTATTCGTATTGTATGATGATGAATTGACGTACTGTATTATCTCACATTGCGAGCTTATTGCCTATTGAGACACTCGCCTATTAAATACGTTTTGTGGAAATGCTCAACAAGCTAAATATAAGGATAGTATAAGATATAATATTCAAATTGGTTTAATATGTCATTGGTGCCATCTATATAAATACCATATTATCGTACTTGACATTACTATTTTTATCTAAATACAACATTTGATTTTTATTTACTGAAATAAAAAAAAAATGGGATAAATCGCATTGAGTCATATGACTAACATCGAAATAATATATTGTTAATTTTAAATCTAAATACATGTTGAAGTTTTAAAATGAAACAAAAATGTCATGAAAATATTTATGGAATACTTTTAAATACAAATGCGCATGTTTTCTTTGTACCTAAGTAATGGACATATCAAATTTAGTCAAATCTGTCGGGTAAGTTTAACAGGAATATTACATATATAAAAGTGTGCATATATAATATAAATTTAAAAAAAATGAAATGAAAAATGTCTTTAAATTTAAATATGATTATTGACGAATTATAGGTATGTTGTTTGCTGAAGTATTTTTTGAAATTTAAATCTACATATTATAGAATAATTAACAATAGTAAAAAATGTCATGATGAATAGTGTCCCTGAACATTGTGTTTAATCAATAATAATGTAGCAGATAAATCATAACTTGAGTCTAGGGACAATACTCATTAAAATGTTAATAACTATGTTTTATTCACACGTTTGCCTCCTTAAATGTATGTGATGTGCTAATCAGATAACAAGCGTTCTGATTAGTGTTAGTAGTAGTCGTGACGTCAGCAATATAAAGTGACAGATGATACGTAAACAACAGTTTATATTAAATATTATTTTATATCCATGGTAACAATACAGCATTTATATAATTTAATGCTTTTAAATAATTCTAAAGTGTAATGTCACCTCAATTTTCAAACTTTGTTCAATTCACATTAAGTCCCGGAAATGCCACTAGGAACACCACGGGACAGCTAGAAACAGGACCAGGATCAGGATTTACTTGGATGAGTTACTTTCATTCTTTATTAATTAGAATTATTTTACCCCCTATCTCTCATTACCTAAAGCGATATTTGTGCTATTTTTAAAGACTATTAATCACAGCTCCAACCACTAGAACTGTTCATCGGTATTGCTAACAGTATTACAAATTAAATATAGTTAACACAATTCATTTTTATGTTACGTGTAAAAGCCACTAATTTCTGTTTGGTGTTGTGTATAATTCTCTCAGTACCCATAGAGTACATGGAGAATCAGTTATCAATATTTCATAGCATACACACTCATCCAAATATTTTGTGAATTTTCAAATCGTTTTATTAAAAATATTTATATATCCGTTTATGAGAAACATTTTTTAACTTTATTTTTTGTTATGTTGTTTTATGGAAATCTATGTAGAATTTCTAGAAAGCAAGATATTTTTTTAATGAAGTGAAATTAGTTTTTTTTAATTAATATATAAAAACAATAAAAATTTTTTTCATTAGTAATATTTTATAATTTAAATTCAGTTTAAAAAAATTATACACATAAATATGTCCTAGAAGTTTCAAGTCATTCTATTAGTTAATGAAATTCACGCCAGATCTCTCTTCCACAGTACAAGAGGAACTAAAGGGTCTATTAAAATTATAGAGTGTTAACAAAGTCTGATTAAAGTTCTATGTTACATTTAAATATTGAATGCTATCTTTATACCTAATAATAATTTAATTTATGCTTTATGATTAAATATAAAAATATCGTTTTGGAGAATAATGTTTGAGCTAAAATCGAGGGACACCCTGCTGGATTGAACCATTGCCTGAATAACTGAATCACACATCTTCGTAAACAATGAGAGCTTTACAACAGCATCAGTGCATCTTTGAACTTGTCAGAGAATTTTAATTTTTAATGAATTATTAAAACACAATATTCGTTATTAAATTTCCCTGTATAATACAATATCCCCTACAATACAGTTTACGCGTACTAAAATTAAGATGTTGCTTTGAATTTAGTAACGTCTCGCAAGCGAATGTTCCTTCTGTACTCAGAAAAAATAACTTAAATATAAAAATAGTTCTTAGAATTTTGTATTTTTAAGAGCACTTCTATAAAATGGGTCTGTTAGTGCAAGAGTTAGCCAATTTGCTTAATATTATACACTCAACCTGGATATCACTAGACAAATTTACCATAAAAATAAACTAATCAATACTTTATGCCAGTTGTTTTGGAGTTCGAAATAGGAGAGAGAAAAAAGGGTGAAGAGTAAGAATTTTATTTTTTTTGCTTAGTACACTTACAAATAAGTTATACGTAAATAAATTTTTAATCAATGTCAGCCAACCATCATGTGCAGTCCGAATATTGTCCACTTCATATTGTCTGATTGTAAATAGCTGTTATTTACATGTATCTTGATAATTTTTAATCGTGTTAAGTTAAGAAACATGTATCTCAGATAAAAATAATTGTTGATATGTTAGATTCCTTCTTCTATTATGGGATTAACGATTTATTAAATAACACACACGTTTAAGAATAACTGATTTATTAGGATAGTTTCGCACACTACATTGTATATCTCCCACTGATACATCGACAACTGGATCTCTGCTAACAGTCCTTTTCATATCCGTTAGTATCTCAGTGATACCAACGTGATACCTTAATTAACCAGGGTTTACAAATATGTTATTATATTAAATATACAACAGATATTTCCTTTATTTTCGATACTCTACGATTTCTACTTCCTCTAAGTTTACATCAGCTGAAGATACATACCATTATAGTTTTAAATGTTTTATTTAACCAGATCCTCACTAAAGTAAAACTTGGTATGAGATTTTAAGAATGACCAGGATTTGTTACTATAGTGTAGCACGATAATATATGGAAGCTGTCTCCAATAGTAAGTTAGTATTTATTATGTAGAGGTTATCATGTATGAATGTTACACTGGCTGGGAGTTATAACAGTTTGTCACATCAGCAATAATACTATCAACATTTCACACTGAATCAATTAAAAGTTGAAGTGTTCGATATATTTACGGCTTTAAAAACACACATACATTACTTTGTTCATGATCAATGAGGATGAAATCGTAACAGTCAGATTAGGGTTATCACAGACTATAACTCGTGAAGATATAAAATTGCATTTCTTACTATCTGTATGTTCGCACGTCATGACATATAGAACGTTAACTGACATATATACTTCATAATTTAATTTTGTTCTATATCTGTGTCATAGGGATAAACCATGGAGTATGTCACTTGATGGGATTTGGATCAGTGTTAGCGAAAAGTTTTTAATTGTATTTATAGATGATTATAATGACGATGGGTAAATCACAGGCTAAGTAAACTGGTACAGTACTGCAAACATTTAAGGTATTTTAAAATGTTATATATTTACTAAAATATCGGAATGTATTTTGAAATAGAAATTAATAGACAGACAGCCAGGCAGACAACCATACAAAGAAACTTTTACATTACCCCAATCAGGCTAAAGAAAACCTGAGACACCATTCTAAGTGATATGTTTCAATGATGGATAGATGGATGGATGGTCAATCAAAAAACGCATTATTATCTATGTAAAAGAATAGGTTTATCTAGCACTTAAAATCAACGTATGTAATCATTTACAAGAATCGTAAATCTTAATGAATCATAATAATAATTTGCTGACTAATTCATGGGATTCTATAAAGATTACGTAATCAGACGTCATTAGTTGTCTGGATATCTTCAGTTTAACAAATAAAATTTTAAAATGTATTTAATTGTGGTTGCAAACTAAAGTAAAATAATGTACAATGTACAATTTGTGAAATTAATGTTTCTTTGTTGTGTTTTGGGTGTTTTGCTATGTTAACTACAAAATTCATTCATTCGGCAGATCCAATTTTATTATTTACGTTTTTTTCGTTTTTGCTGATCATGGAGTTATATTCAAAACATGTAACTTTTGACAACAGTTTAAATCTCCTCTTTCACTAATGTTTCAAATAATTTATTGTTTATTTAATAACTTATAAATTTATTAACTTGTGTTTCCTAAATAACTGTAGAAATGCGGTTTAAATTCACTGTAATGTATACTACTGGAATTAGATACATCAGAACAAAAACTTGGATGAAATCTCCGTTGGTTCTTTTAGTTGCAGATATACTAGTCATAACATGACATCGAACAGTGTCTCTGTATACTGTATCAAAACAGTAATATTTAATATTTACACACTAATGTAAGACTATTAACAAAACATATTGCTCTCAATGTTATGTATGTGATTGGGTAATCAGATAACAAGAAACGGTTTATAGCCCGCCGTACACATGACGTAAAAACCACGTTGTTGCAAAGGAAGTGAAAGTAAAAACTAAAATAAAAAAAAACAGGTGAATAATAAATAATTGTTTATTAAATAATATTTGTTTATTTCTATGGAAACAACAAATGTCAGGTACTTCAGTGTTTATCGATAAAATCATAGTGTAGTGTATAAAATCCGTTGAACTAATTAAGATAAGTTTTAAAAGCAGGACCAGGAACAAATGCGGTGGCCAAAAGTTTGACAAGGACCATGTCATTTTTCAATCTAATGTTAAAAGTCCTGAACCACGCAGAACGAGGAAATCTACAACATAAGTACGAAGGCAAAGATCAATATCATGCCAAGCACTTAAATATGAGTTACTTTTATTATTTAGAAGCCAAAGATTTTCTCTAAATATTCTTCTTGCCAAAAGTAGTTTACATCGTAATTTTAGCGATTATAATCACAGCAAATATGTAATAATAACGTGTTTACAATAATTAGAATTTAATATTAAATCTTTAGATTGCAGAAATCCATCAATTGCACAAATTCAAACCATATTGTAAATATAATTTTCTCAAAATTACCAGATTTCCTTAAGGTACCAAATGTTTACAAACCCAACACTTATTAAAATAATGTAACCTTTTGGTCACTAAAGGTGAATTAGAATATTTTATAACTATATACATTAGCTAAAATTGTTGATCCTATATTTATCAGGATAATTGAAAGTGGGTTGACGTATGATAGTGTTATGATTTTGTAACTTTGTAGGATTGTGTGTTGATGGAGAGTGTCTTTTGATAGTAGTAAATGTAGTGACAGGAAGGGGAGAGAGAGAGATATTATGTTGTGTATTACGTTGCGTGAGTGTATAAGTGTGTGAGAGGTTTCAAGTCTCCTAATAAACTGTTATCGATATATCTCTTTTTCTTTGGTGTAAATTAAGTTCATATTTTCTTTATTATTTATAAATCATTCATTATCACGTAATCATCACGTTGTTATTATTAGCTACAACAAAGCATTAGCGACAACAGTAGCAACAACACCTTCTTCATTAAAAAACTAGTCGTACGTTTACATATTTCTATCTTGCATAAAAGTTAAAATTATAATAATACTAAACCCAAAATGTGAGTTAGCTTACACAAATTGTCTAGAAGATAGACTTTTAACGTTATAACATCCGTATACAGATAAAGTAAATATATTTTCTATTCTAATACGGGTGGAAAATTATTTACCTGAAAATAGGTTTAACCTGAATTATGTACGCTTTACTATAAATCTATAACTTTCAGAAACGTTATATACAGTTTATGAATAAATGTTGGAATATTCTGTGTTAAATGTTTATAATTTTACATATTTTTTTATGTATTATCTGGTTCTGCTGTAATAATTAGTATTTAGTTTTTATTAAGTGCATGTTTTAGAGTAATAGTGCATGGAATAGACACACAACAAAGGCTGTTGTAGTTCCAGACTTATGCGTGTCAACGCTTTAGCTTTTTTCATTACTTTAACCTAGATTTTAGTTAGAATGATTGAATTGTATCACTGAGCAATGGAAAATTTCGGGAATAATCCTGTTTCCTTAAAAAAGTTTACTAGTAATTCGTGAAGTAACGTTAGGAATAATTCTTAGAGGACATTTAAAAGTGCATTGTATTGCAGACTAATTGAATATGATATGATGTTATGTAGGTTTTGTAGATGTAGCTCTATAGTAAAAAGCCATGTCAAACGTGCAGTGGGTTGGATTTCGAAACAAGCACGATATAAATATGTTTATTGATGTACTTGCAACTAGAGAATGTACGAATATGTTGTACAGGAATTTTTTTGCCTTTCAGTATTAGACGTAGCGTAAGAAATGCCTACACAGTTAAAAATTAAAAGAAAATAGGGAAACAGCTGAAACATACCCAACAGTACAATATGTACAAATTACGTATATCCATAGAAACAAAAATATATAGGTTTTATTCAGTAATTTTTCTATAGCTCAGTTTATGATGAAAACTGTTCTATTTCGAGCGAGTCCGGGAAACTCCTCCAGGATACATTATGGCCAGGACCAGGACCAGAACTTACAGATGAGTTACTTTTTTATTTTCTTAGAAATCACAGCATATGCTCCTCGATATCTCACTAACAAAGCAGTTTATACATCCTAGTTTTAGTGACAGAACATCGGAACAGTTGCATTGACAACACTATTACTAAGTAACAACATTGAAATACGAGTTAATCATTTCATTGAGAACTATACCTGCACCTTCTCATCTATTAGGCGCACGCTAAAGAAATATTACATATTCTACTGTCTTGGTAGTATGTGTTTACCGACTCGGCTATACCACGTAAAGGGTCAGAGTTTGAGTTCCGAATCGGACGTTCTATTCACTAACAACAGTTTTAATATACACGGGTGCTAGTTATGAATGAAAATTTCAATATTCTGAGTCATACGTGTTTATAACTTAACTATTGAAGTATTTGTATAGTACAGTAATTATATTTTCAAGTATACCGTATTGTAGACTATTTGATTTAAATATTCCAAAGAAAATAACTGAATGGAAGTGGTTTCTTAATAAAAAGAGAGAATGCATTGGGTGACAGACTTTACGTCCTGTGCAGATATGGACAAAGCGCTCTTTAAGCACAAAGTCTAGTATATAACAGCTTATAATTTAAAATTCTCTAATATGTTTTTAGTGATACTAAAAAAATACCATATCTATATTTGAATATGAAACATAGTAAATCTTTTTTACATTCAAACAATAAAAATATCTATCCCGTAACGTGCGCAGTAAAAATAAAATTATAATTCCTTAAAGTACAGGACGGTAATCAATGTCAACTATGCAATAAATCTGGAAAGTAAAGTAAGCTAGTGTGACTACCCTATTAGTGATAGGGTAGTGGTTTGAACATTCCAGAATGGTTATGGAGATAGTTATACATTTCTTTTTATCAATCATATTTAGGAGTTAATAGTTACAAAAAAAATCGCAATGGAATATTTGAAAATCAAATTAAATATATTAAATCTTCACTTCCCACTAATTTTTAAAATAATGGATTGTTTTAAATTAAATTATGATAATTGTATTTTGCTTCCCCTACGAAATTATATAATTGTATTTTCCATGTACAATGTACATTGAATCAGTTTCTATTTAGTTATAACGCGTTTACAATTAACAGGGTTTTTACAATGAGGAAGATTATCTTGATCAACAAATAACTTTCGCATATTTTTGAGCTAAAAAAGAACTTGAGATTTATGTGTTTAAATCCTTTCAGTACTCTAAGTTTTCAGAAAGAATCGGTTTACAATCATATCTAAACACTTCGTCCAAGCTAGATACTATCCGTCATACATAACTGATAAAAAGTGTAAAGATTATTTAAAGAATTATTCTCGTATATTTTTTGAGCTAAAAAAGAACTTGAGATTCATTTTTTTAAATCCTTTCTGTTCTCTAAGTGTTCAGAAAGAATCAGTTTACAATCATTATTTTCAACACATCGTCCAAGCTACATACTATCTGTCATACATAACTGACAAAAAGTGTAAATATTACTTGAAGAATTATTCTCGTATATTTAGTGAGCTAAAAAAGAACATTATATTTAAGTTTTTAAATCCTTTTAGTACTCTAATTTACAGGAAGAATCAGTTTATAATTATTTCCCACACATCGTCCAACCCATAAAATATTCGTTCTTACATATCTGATAGAAAGTGTAAAGATTACTTCAAGAAATATTTTTGTATATTTTGTGAGCTAAAACAGAACTAGAGATTTATGTTTTTAATCCTTTCAGTACTCTAAGTGTACAGAAAGAATCAGTTAACAATAATTTAGAACACATCGTCTGTGCTATATACCATTCCTTCATATATAACTGATAAAAAGTGTAAAGATTAATTGAAGAATTATTGTTGTATATTTTGTGAGCTAATAAAGAACATTAGATTTTTGTTTTGAAATCCCTTCAGTACTCTAAGTGTACAGAAAGAATCAGTTTACAATCATTTGGAACACATTGTTTCTGCTATATACTAACCGTTTATACATATCTGATAAATAGTTTAAAAATTACTTGGAGAATTAGTTACTTAAATATGTCTGAGATATATCACTCAGGCATTTAATAGCAGTGCAATATTGAAAATAGATTGGAATAAGCGAATGCTAGTTGACTTAGGAATAAATGACACATCTTAATAACATTTAATTGTTTAAAATCAATAAAATAATAACTATATTAAACAGGTTTGAGGAGAAATGTGGTCTGTAATTGTTACGGAAACCATCTCCAGAGCTCTAAAGTTAACCTACTCACACAATTACGTGTTAAATTTATTTCGCTTGTTTCTTGTCGTAGTATAAAAAATTTTTTTATTCATTTTGTAACACATCTTGTAGTTATTAAACATTTAGTTTCGGAAACTAAAGTACAGTTTTAATAAAATTATTTATCTTTAAAAATCCTTTTTAATATTAATATAAAACTAAACTGATATTCCCTTTGTTCCTATCAGCTCAGAATAAAACAGATGATAGTTAGTTTAATTAAAAATATTAATCGGAACTGTACTAATCTATAAATTATTAAACATATCAAGAACCACGTAATATCATATTAATATGTACAATGCTGCTAAATTACTAAACAAACAGCATGTATTACTATGTCCCTCATAAATAGGTTGACGCTTAACTTCTAGATGAAACATTAAGAGCCTCTTTGGGCATAACAAAGTTCCAGAAACCTAATGAAATCGCAACTAATGACGTCATGGAAACATAGAAATATTTTAAAGACAATTGGGAGATTCATATCTTAATTTAAGAAATTTTAATTCATATAAAAAAGGTGGTAATTGTTTTTAGTATTAGATGCGTAACCATGTTAAAGTAAACACTTTATTTTTTTATTGTGACTGTTTATTTCATCATTACGTAAATAATAAAAAAGTAAATTTTATTAGTTTTGTTAACGTAATAAATGTGTAACGCAAAGTTTAAATGGGATAGTTATATATTCCAGATAATGTGAAATTAAAAAGTATTTAATAATTTAAGGGTAACTTCTACTAAAAAAAAACTCAACCCCGGTTTTTGTACATTTGGTTATATAATATTACAACTCGCCCAAACTTATGGTTGCTCGCTTCCTAATTCGGGGATAAGAAGGATTTGGTGATTGGTTAATTCGGAAATGAGGTTTCCAAATGTCATGTTCACAGTTGTATCCGGTCTCAAGAATCGTACGGATCGTAATTGTTCTCAACGCTCAGCCCAATGATATGTGTTGTATAAAAATAATAAATGTATTTCGTAGAAAGATTAAATTATTTATTTGCAAATCTAGTAGACAAGGAGGATGTGGTGATAACTTAAGTCCGAGGTTAGGTTTGCCAGGAAGTGAAAAGTAAACCGAAGTTGCTAATAACTTATTGTTGATAAAACTGTTTTTGCCCGTTAGTTTGTTAACGATTTTAAACGCAAGCATCTCGTATAAAGTCTCGCCACGGGGAGGCCGGCAAACACAGACCACATAAGTTATATTTACATATTTAGAAAAAACTTAGTTACATATACCAGGGTTTGTTTTGGCAGGTCCCCAAGTAAACTGCCATAGTCAATCTCGACGGGGAGTTTTGTTCAGGCAGGCTTCCTAGCTTACTGCTAGAGTCAATCTCGATTGTTCGGGCAGATCCCATAGCCTATTACCAGTGTCAATCTGGTTTACTGAAGAAGTTTGCCGTACACGAAGTTCCTCGAGTAAGGGACTTCATCGGATACCCTATCAGGACGGATAAGTTATACTATAAATTGCACAACTGCTATTGAAATCTGACTTTATTGCGCTTATGCTTGGCTACAAAAATTAATTCTATATACTCTGATATAATAACGGTATTACATATCTATAAAACTGAGTTTATAAGAATTTACATATTACAAGATGTGTCTTTCTGTCATACGCATAAATAGATGAGTTGTTGCAACACGAGATTATATAATACTGTGAAATGTCATGCACATATCAAGATACGACATATACATGTAAATTCTGTCCGTAGATCTTCTCGCTGATAATATATTCCTAGATGTTTGACACGTTTGAGATATTACATAACATTGTTGTTTTAGTATGATAATTTCAAAATTACATAAAGACTGTTAAAATATCTTTGATGTTTATTCACATGTAAAAGTTTTAAATCCTTAATTATCCACATGTTGTTTCTTAAAATTATCTTTGCAAACATTTAGAAATCATTTTGTTGTACGAAATTTATTTGAATATTTATCTATTTAACAATTCTCTCGTTTTCATTATGGCTACACCAATGCAACAATTTTAGCCGAACTGGTGAGAAAACTCTCTCTTGAGTGACTGCACTATAACTGAACTCGATATTACCTTTGTAGAAATTAGTTTCATGAAAATGTCAGGTCATGGGTTTCATTGTTCCCAATATATTTTATGAAAACTTAGACAGTCAGAAATGACATTTGTCTAGCCCTCGAATGATTGTAGTCTTCTTATTTCTTAGCCAGAGTAAACAAGATATTGTTTTAAGCACGTTCTCGGAAAATATAATATGATTATTATCATCACACCTAGTATTTTTAGTCCAGGCAATTGCAATACCCAAAGCTAAATTAAATTTTAGGAATTAAATTTTACTGGTTATATTTTGTAAACTTTATTTTGAGGACATCAGTTTATAAGGCTGATAAAGAAAGATAGAGGATAACGTTTTAGAAAACATTGAAACGACTCAACTGCTCTCTTACAAAGCAGTTGATTCGACAAACAGTAAATTTTATCGAGTGTCCGGTTTACATTACTGTGATGTTCATTTAAAATCATCCAATGCGGTAGTTTTAATTTGTTTTTATATTACGCTATAATCTGCGTAATCCTACACTATCATTATATGAAGACCATAATTTTCTGTTAGTAAATACACAATAAATTGCCATATAAAAGGTATAATACTTAAATGCGAAGGCAGCGTCTCTTTAATTTTGTCTTCTCTACTTCAAAAACCACTACTGCACCACAATCACCGTTATACATGTGCCAACAATATTTATCACAATATTTAATATATAAATAAGTATGACATAAAGTGGGAGTGAAATTAGGAAAATCAAGTTTCGTAAAACATTTGCAGGTTTTCATATTGATAAATTAAATAAATAAATATATATATATATATATATATATATATATATAAAATATCTTTGAGAGTATATATACATATTGGCAGTAATTTTTTGTTTCATTACATTTATATAATCAAAATTTATTTAATACATTTAATGATATAATATTTTCTTACTGTTAGCCTACCAGATGTTATAAATGTTGATAACGTTAATTTTAAGTAAGATAAACAGTTCGTTTTGACTATTAACTCTCTTAAAAATGTATAAAAATGTAAAAGAAAACGTTGTGATCAGAAGTACTGTTTCAGACAGAGAGAGTTAGAGAGAGTGAGATGGAGACACAGTGGGAAGGTAATAGACTCAGTGGGGTTCCTCACTCTGAGTTGGCATGTTACTTGTGTTACGTTCTATGGTTTAAAATCCAGTATGAGAAATAATAACAAGCTGCATCTATACACAATCCTATAATTTATGATAGTGTCGAGTGCCTATACAAATATTTATGTAATAAAACATAAAATAATATGGAGTTTACGGCATATTGTTAAGCATTTAATACTCAATTTTTATTTGGGAATAACATCAGTGAATTTATTTTAATGTAAATTTATTAAAGTTCACTATAGGGAACTTTTCAGAAATAAGATTCTTTTCTTACAGTAGTTATATTCTCATTTGTCAGTATATTCTGTGGCAAAATTAATGTGTATATTCAAGACTATTACACCAATACTCTTACTGAAACCAACATTTGTAAAATTTTCGCGTCAAATGGTAAAACGAAAGCATCAGCAAGTAAGATACATCTGTCATTCATTTATAAATATTTCATATTTTTGAAATATATCTCCCTTACCACATTTCACTGAAAAAGTAACAGTTGTACGCAAATGTTGCTATAAAATACATTATCACACATTAGTATAACGGCGTAAACAGTTTAAAATACTACCTCAAAACAGGAGTGAAAAAGCTTTACCTGAATATTATCAGTTGTAACAGTGCTTTCATGTTAGATCATGATAGTTAATATATTTATACGTTCGATTAGAATTTCAATCTACTATTTAAAAGTAACGAAAGTGAAAACTATGAAAGTATTTATAAAACTATTATTATTATTAGATAATGAAGCCTTGACATGTTTTTCATAAATATATAAACAATAATAAACCTTTATAACACTTTTTGTTCTTTTTAATTTTTGTACAATGTATATTTCAAATTCTAGTAAATCATCTTCAAGTCGATAAAGGACAAGGTAGATGGTACTGATAAACAGTGCTAGGGTCACAGACAGGATTCAAACCTGCGCTATCTCTAACTCAGAGCCAGAGTCCAACGTCTTAGACCACTCGGCCTTCGGCCCTCCCAAACGTTCCTGCCGTGGTTTGAACATTGCAGACTTGTTATGATAATAATTACAGACTACATTTTCCTAGTCCTGTAAATGAGTTAATAATTACTAAAAAACTGTTTGGAAATCAAACGAAATACATATTGAATCCTTAAACACTAACCCGTTTTCAAATAATAAATTGTTTATTTAATAACTTACTTAGTAAATTATTTGCCCTAAATAACTTTACATTTTAATTTGTCATGCACTATACTGTAGACTAGTTGAATTAGCTACATCAAAGGGAAAACTTAGTCTAAATCTACGCAGGCTCTTTTAGTTGCAGATATACTAATAAGTAATACATGACAAATAGAACAGTGCGCCTGGATATTGGATCAAAACAATGATAATTTAAATCAAGTACACAATAATATAAGACAGGCAATGGAAGATGTTTGCGTCTTTAGTGTATATGTGTAAGGGTGATCTGATAACAAGATCGGTATATTCATATTAGTAGTCCTAACGCAAGAAAAGGTATCAAGAAAGAAAAAAACAGGTGAAACATAGACACCAGATTATTTATTAATATTGTTTTATATCCATGGAAACAGCAAATTAGAATTATTTTAAAGTGTTCAATAAATTCAAAAGTGATGTTTACATAATTCTTTGAACTCATACTACGTTGTGTAGGAATATCAAGTTCAGCGACAGGTGCAACTAAAAAGTTTGATAAGGCCAAGGACATTTGTTATAATTCAGTTTAACGTTCAAAGTCGTTCAACACGCACAACGTCAGGAAATCTTCACCAGGAGTACGAAACCGAAGACCAGGATCAAGGCAAGGACTTACGGATGAGTTACTTTGATTATTTTTAAATCACAGTTTTGGCTCTAAGTATAAGAAGTTTAAGATTCTAGTTTTAGACATTATTAATCACAGTAACCAACAGTAATACAGTTTAATTGAAGTATACGCGTTTACAATTTTAACTAAATTTTTATCTGTTTAAATCTAAGGGTTTTAGAATTTATTTATTTATTTCGTTAAGATTATCATAATCAAATATTAACGTTAGGATGCTTTTTGTACAAAAAGAAAACAAAACTTGTAACTTTAGGTTGTTAATCCTTTAGTACTTTAAGTGTAAGATATCCTAATTAGAATTTTTTTCTAAATCATTAAAATAATTTAAGACCCCTTCATAAATATTAGATAAAAGTTGTAAAGAATAATTAGAGAATTATGTTCCTAAAAGTGTCTAAGAGTCATATTTCTGGCATTTTATAATAGGGTAAATATGCAAAGAATGCGTAATTAGTGAATGCTGTTCGACTTAGGATTAAAGTTCGTAACTTAATTACGCTTAGTTTTTATAATCAACAATTATGAAAACTGTATTGTGCAGATTTTAACATAAATATGGTCTGTATCCTTTGATGTATTCAATTAGTTGCTGAGATTACATTAGAGCTCATCCATTTCACAAGAGAAACAAAATGAAGTGATACTGTCTATACACAAATTATTATATTACATATTTATATTTAAATATTAAATGTTTACTATAAATAATAATTTTTTTTCTAATAACTGTTTCATGGTAAAATATAATAAACCGTTCTGGAGAATATTGCACAGCATGTTCCAAATCATGAGTAAAGTAGCATGGTTTAGGTTTAGGTTTTGGTTTTGTGACTACAGTGGATCTTTGTTTATTAAAGTATCCATAAAGTTAAAGTATGTTGTCATAAATCTATAAAAAAATATAATAATTTAAAAAACTTATGCTATTTACATATTGCAATTTAAACCAATCAATACATTTTGTATATATATATATATAATATATATATATATATATATAGCAGTAATATAATACTTTTATGAAGGTCTTGTAAATTCAATCGTACACACGTTATGGCCTGAAAATTATAACATAACTTTTTAAACTGAGTTTTTTAAAATAAAGTATTATAATCTTTCATTTAAGCTTAAAAATAGACGTTGAACTTTCATTCTGAGTTAGAGATAGCGCAGGTTCGAGTCCTGTCTGTGACCGGAGCACTTTTCATCAGTACCAAATACCTTGATCTGTATCGACTCTCCCCCTGATTCTGTTTGATATGATCCACGCACTGGCCAGTGGCCCTTGAGGACGGGTAAAATAAGGGTTAAAAGAGGATCGGCTTATCCTTTCAATAAAACAAGAAAATATATACACATACTGAAAAGCTGTAGCACAATTTCTATTTCAAGTGTTTATCATTGCGTCCTTTACCTACAAATTGTATTACTTTCAACCTTAATCTGATTTTAAATTCACTGTACATCAACAGTATTAGTTAACATACCTTGACATATTACAATATATGTTATTCTGCCATACCCATGCATAGATGGGTTGCGTTAACGCCATTAATCTCATGCACATATCTATAATAACACATATTATGTAATGTTATACCTGCAATATCTGCCAGATACTGTATTTACAAATGTTAAAAATGTTAAAAACGTTAAAACTTACAAATTGTTAACTTGATTAAATCCTAGTAATTTTTAGGATAAACGTGACGACTGTTAAATAGCTTAGATGCTTATTGGCCTTTACAGAAAATTCTAAAATAAAATTCTCCACTAATCATTTATGAAAATCACCTTAGCAAAACATTTGTAAAACATTTTATTGTACCCAGTTGGCTCAAATACTTATATACTAGGCAATTTTCACATTTCATCAATTGTTTACCCTAAGATCAATGTGTAAATATCAGCAAAATCTTATGCAGTGATATGCACTATAATCGAACTCGATATTGCCCTCATATAAAGTAACCAAATTAATAACCTCCTAAGATGTGTTCGCTCTGATTTTAATCATGTATCTATGCAAAGTGTGCAGAAAGAATCTCTAGCTGTTTCATGAAACAGTTTTAAAATCCATAGTGGTATTTACATGTTTATGCATACAAAAAAATGTTATAGTTGTTTAAGAGAAAGTATATTATTACGTATGTGACACAGTCATCACTACGGCATTTTATAGGAAGTTAACCCTTTGAACGCCGATATAAATTTAGTATTTTTTTAGATTACGCTCATTTAAGGTGAAAAAATAAAAATGAAAATTCCTTAAAGCTAATTTTTTAATTCATTCCTAATGACTAATAGTCACACACAAAAAATAAATTTTACAATAATGTAATACCTGCTTTAAAATAATCACTTTTTTCATAATAATGGAATATTTCAATCAAAATCAAATTTAGGTTACAGAGTAATCAAATGCATGTGATGAAAAATATGAAAACTATGTACAAGGATAAGAAAAACAAATAAAGTGTAATATGCTGATCTTGATTAGTTTTATAAGTTCTGATAATAATAGCTTTAGGCAGCTGTACGGTAAACTTCAAAACAAAAATCGGGATGAAGCCATGGGGTCTCGAGACATGACTTGCAGCCATAATTACACAACAGAAAAGAAACAATAAAAACTTTATTATAACACCTAAAACATGGTAACAATAACTTTTTACAACTGTTTGTATAAGGAATGACAACGCAAGAACACTTCCCAAAGACACAATGCATGCTCCACTGACAGTCGGTAATGGCGGATAGTATCGTCATCGGCGTTCAGACGGGAGTGGGAGAACAGCTGCCAGCAACAAAACAATTTATTGTTTACCTACTGCGGCCAGCTGACAGCTACAACTGGATTATTTGGTCAAGCCAGTACATTACTTAGTATTGTGGCTTATGTACTAAACTTATAAACTTCAAAAACAGTAATAAAATATATTTTTATCGATTGGCGGATTATTTCGTCTTTGGCGTTATAAGACCAAAAAACATCGCGGATTATTCCGTCTACGGCGTGCTAAGGGTTAAATATTCACAAATAGTTTAACCTAGTGTATAAAAACCAGCAAAGATCAACAACGCTTAATTATAGTAAGTAAAATGTTACACACTCAGGATTTAAAAAAATAGAGTGGAACTTATTGTATAAAAATACATTCTATAACTCGTAATCCATAAAATTAGTTACAGCAGTTTAAACCAGAGCACTCTTCCACGCAAAATTAAATATGCAACATTTAATTTAAACTTAGAGCAAAGCATTACTGGACTCATCTGTTGCTTGTAATACTGAGGCTTTCAGCGTTAAGTAATAATTATTTCCAGTGTTATAATGAAATAAACGTAGTTGTGCAGGACATGCGATAGCATAGCATATTAATACGTTATAATACCATAATGATCCTTGATTATATGTTTGTTTGGAATTAAAATTGAGTAACAATATGAATATGCCTTACATAGTTGTAATTTAATTCGATTTTATTAAACTCTATTATAGGTTAATCATTATGAATCATTGAGGCAAGATCTTTTTATCTGATTGTATAAAACATGTCGTGAAGGAATAGTTTTTGTATATCTATCACCTGATATCGAGTATATTATTTGAGAATACAAGGTTAATATATTATTGCGGTACACTTCAGTACAGATTACATTATACAGTATACTGACAACATTGTGTAAAATAATCAAGCGCTTGTTACATTGTATTACTATTGAGACTGTTATATATGTTCATTACTTAATATAAAAAAGACAAAACATATTAAAATAACAAACATAGAAAATAAATCATACTTTTTTAAGAACGAATTATAAAATGGAGTGGAAATAGAAATACAAACACTTCTAAATAAATAAAATTGTTCTGAATCTTTAACAGTAGCTACTAATCATTGTGAAAATATCATCACACTACGCATTTGGTATGATACTACCCAAGAAACCCATTATTAGGTCGACCAGTAAAGCCCTTTTAAAGCTGCAATGTAAAAAACAAAACAACACAAAAACGCAGCACTAGACACAACATAGTATAATTGGAAGACACAACTTATAGCCTATAACTTATTGTAGTTTAGTTTACTGTTATTGAATTGGTGTTTACCCATATTTATTTATAAGCCGCAAAACTAATACTAAATCACATATTTGTAGAAGTGGTTTAAAGAGAGTATGCAGTTCATGCAGTTTGAAATTTATAGGGTTTATGAATTGTCTATGTCCATTCTAATGTCAAGTCGATTGACAATCACAACAGTCATTTCAACATTTAATAATCCTTTATTCAACTAATAAAGGCATTTAAACGATTACAGTGTTACATACGACAGGATAAAAGTTAACTTTGAAGACTTTGACAACCAGGCAGTGAGGCGCTGTGTACAAGGAAGTACCTATAGTAGCCAACATATTTAACTCTGTATGATTATATTGTTGTAACACATGCCGCAAGAGTCGAAGGTCATTGGTACTGACAAACAATGTGCCTGGTCTCACACAGGTTATGAAGCTGTGGTTTCTTTCTATGACAGATCCAAAGTACAAAGTCCTATACCGTGCGGTTATCGGCTCTACCAATACCGGTTAGTATTTTTAACATTGGGTTATTGCATATATTCACTTGCATATTATATAATTTTACAGAGAAATGTGTGTGTTCCATTATATGCTTATAACGTAGTACGTAGTATATACGTAGGTTCACTCTTCAACTTTAGGATCCTAAAACATCTCCAGTTATTTTCAAGTCAGAAATATGTTCCAGTGACCATTATATATTTTTGGAGTGTTTAATTAGCCATTGAAAAAGACATATCTATAAAGTATTTGAAGTATGAATTTTAAAAACTTATCTGGAATACTTTAATCGTAACTGAGGAATTAGATTTTTTGGTTAGTAGTGTGTGTTATGAGTATCAATGTTTTTATGAATATTTTTGTCTACCTACACATGGACTTTTATTTTGTATAAAAAACCAATACGTTATATTGGGTATTCAGCTCTTTGAATTGAGTATAAAAAAAGATTTTGTAATAAGGCATGAAAAAAATGAATAGTATTTATACCAAAAGAAAAAAAAACAGTATTTCATAAGTTTCAACAAGTTCCACCATGTTATTGTATGATCATACAATATAGATTCCTCTGTCACCTTTACATTCATATAAACTATGTATAATAACATAACTCTGTTTCAAGCCAAAGTATAATTAATGAATCGTTATCGAGAATATTAGTGAACATATTTAAATAATTGTACGTTGTGTTGTTTCTAGTAGTTTTGTACGTGATTACAATGGATAAACCAAAGTACTGTACATTAACACCACCTAATATTTGAAAATGCTCTTGGATTAAATAAAAATAAAAAGTTATTATTGAAAAAAGGTAAGGTTTTACAATTAAAATTACTCATTGCTCAAATCTTTGGGAAATGTTTTGCGTAATTACTTGAGTCGGCGAGTAAACTGAGTCGGTCAATAGGGTTGAAGTGATGAAACATTACTCAGTGTGAAGTCGGACTGAGTGAGTAATGAAGCGGAGAGAGCTGATGGGTTTTCTCATGAAAAACATGCAGCTATTGTTTATTGCTTAGGAATATTTTAGAAGTCTTCTTTTATAAAGTATAAAAGGAAATACAAAACCACACAAAACTTCTTGTGCATTACACCACTAAAATATTAGTTTTATTTAGTTAGCAATATCCATTATTTAATTTGAAAAGAAAAACATTAAAAAAGTTTGTCTGACCTTACAATATAATACATATGATCCCTTTTAGGAACAAACTTATAATTGATTGGAAATAAAAACTACCAGTTAAAAGCTAATAATACGCTCTTATAAATCTAATAATTTTTTTAGTTGAACTATTTTGATAAAACACATTTAGTACGATGCTCCTCGTGCAACACGTACAACCCAAATTTACTCCAGGTTTCTTATTTTGTGTTGTACATTATCACTTTAGCTGCAATCCGAAAGATTAAAAAATTATTTAAAAAACCGGAAGACTCAACATTAGTTATACACTACAAATTTTGTTGTAATGTATGACGTAGCAAATAATTGTTACATACTTGATATGCGTAATACGTAATATTTATGATTAAGTATTGTTCACTGATATATCAATTGAAAGTCCTGTGATTTATTTCGGACGCTCTCAATAAGGAAATTTCAATTTGTGGCTATGACTGATTTTCAAGATACATAAAATGACCGAATACCTGTATTAATTGAATGGATAGGATAGCTTTTCTTGCACCCTCCAAATTTCCTTATGTTAATTACTTGAAAAGGTAATTTGAGGTATGTAGTATGAGTATACATACATTTTATTTTAAAGGATAATGTTTACAAATATTTGTTGCTGAACGAGCCGCAAAAATAAAAGTGACTTATAATTAAAACAAAATAATACTGTTTAAATATTTCTGGCAATATTATACAGAATAAACTATGGTAAGATATTATAGAAAGCTCTTATATATTCTAATTTAAGGTAGTGCAAATTGGTTTAAATAATTAATTTTAATCACAAGTGTTTTTGGCAACTTCCGTACCAATCGATTTTTGGGAAGTTACATGTTTCTTTATATAATTTGCGTCCTCAGAATTAGTATATTAAACCATCCTAACCAACCTATATATGTTTATGTTACATTTTTTATTAGCATGTTTTAACATACTACTTCTGAGGATATTATTAATAAAGAAAATTAGAAACATTTCTTGATTGGTAGGAACATCGTAATAAAATATTATATATTTTTATACGTAGATTCAAAGTAAGTAGCTTTTTTATAATATTTAAATACTATTAACTTAGGATTATTATTGCAACCATACTTAAATATCATAATTACAGCTTTAAATATTCTAAAAATATACAACAATGTAGGTATAATTTTACATGAGAATGATGACTTTATCTCCAGTTCACCTTCCTCATACGTGTAGCGTTTGAAATCTCATGCTGTTGCAGACTTGACTCCTGAAATCTGGAGTCAAGTTCGTCTGAAGGGACCCAAAAATAAGCGGCGACGAAAAACTAAAAAGCTCAAAAAACCCCCTTCAAAGTTTCTACATCAGGGGCATCCAGATAAGTGCTATATAGGTTAGAAGAGGTATTCTCATTTTATAAAAATTAATTAGAAATACGTAAAAAGTCGTATCGAAAACCGTACTTAAAAGATAATATTTGATCATGTACAACATAATTAACAAATAATTCTTTAAAATATGATTTTAAGTAGTTTGCAATGTTTTATTTTGAAATATAACCACGTCATTTGGAGTTATTTTACAACTGTCGGTATCAAAGTGTATACTTTTGTTTTTTTTTTCTGATTAAATAAATTATCTTTCCCCATAAAGGCAATGCCTAGGGGAATTTTTACAAAGTAACCATTCAAAAAAATCTTTCTTAAAATACGTTATAATAATTAACTTATGACATGTATGTGGATGGGTAGATAAGTAAAAATGTATGTCTTGTTAGTAGTATCCTTGACATACAAAAGGCAACAAAATATAAAAGAATGAGAAACACAGATGAAATATATCATACCGTTTCCAAACACTCATTATTTAATATCCATAGAAACAAAAAAGATCTAATATTTTAATATTTTTGAACATTAAATACTATTGCGAGTATTTTTCAGCATTTCCAAAGTCGGTCAGCTTTCAGCAATTTGGATATTCAAAACATGTAGTACAATGTGATGGTCAGTACCAGGACTTACTACAAGGCTGTTACTTCTATTATTGAGTAATCACAATTTCTCCTTATAATGACTCTTGATACCCAAAGCAGTTTACATTTAAGTTAAGTGAGTATTAAATACAACACAAAACACTAGATCAGTTTATATGAAACGAAGACCTGATTCCAAAGCAAAAGAAATTTTTATATCTGTTATTTCGTCGGATTTCCCTTTATTTTGCAAAGATTGTCACTGTTCACAAATTTCTTTTCCTTATTGAAAAGCTACTAAACTTGTGTTTTGGGTTGTTTTAACCTTCCTGTGTCCAAAACGTGCAGGGAGAATCGGGTTCAATCATATGGAAAACCATAAGCAGTTACAGCAGTCCAAGTCCAAGTCGCTTTGACTGTGGGGGGGGGGGTGGAACCACCTCATCTTTCAAGGCCTCTGCCGGTTAGGCTTTTGCCTTGTGTCTAGAGGGTCAAAGCCATAGTAGCTTTCGCTACCTGTCAGTGGGGTGAAGTGTCGTGGTGCACTCGAAGTTGTACTCGATGTCATCAGTCATCCATGGGAAGACGCAGTTGGGGGACCTCCTGGGCGCGAATCTCACAGATGTGATCAGACGGTGACGACTCTGCAGCTTCCTCAAATCTCGATGTCAGGCCTTCTACGAAGCTCCTGATGGTAAGGACGTTGGACGAAGCCCTGACTACGGTGTTCCACACGAACCAGGGCGACCCAGTGGCCCGCCGGAGACACACGCTCTGGACAGCGAGCAACTGCCTCCTTGCGGTCTTGCAGGTGAGGTGGTACATGCTGGGGCCGCATAGGTAAGCACTGGTCGTATCAGAGCCGTGTAGGCAGGACCTTCGTCCTGGTCGGTAGCTTCGTGGAGTTGAGCAGGGGACCGATGCTGCCGAAGCCCTTCCTCGCTTGGCCACAGATCCTCTTGACGTGGGGTGTGAAGGTCAGCTTGGAGTCCAGGAGTACCCCCAGGTACTTGACTGAAGTCTTCCACGGTATGTCGTCACCGTTGAGTGAGACGTGACGGCCGTTCGCTTGTCTCCTCGTCCTCGTGAAGTTTATGGCTTCACATATGTCAACGTTGACCTTGATCCTCCACTTGGTCAACCAGGGCTCCAGTAGTTGCAGCTGCCGCTGGATGTAAAACCCAGCCATCCTCATGTTAGCAGAAGTGGCCGTGAGGAGCGCATAGTCCGCGTACAGGGAAAGCTGCACACTCGGAGCGACCGGAACGTCGTTTGTGTACCACAAGTACAGGATTGGGCCGCGGACTGATCCCTGTGGCACACCAGATGTCACTGGGCGGGTCGTGGAGGTGGATCGGGCAACGCTGACGGAGAAGGTCCGGAGGTGGAGATAGCTACGGAGCAGCTGGAAAATCCTGCCAGGCAATGGAGACGATGACAGCTTGAAGAGCAGTCCCTCGTGCCACACCTTGTCGAAGGCTTGGCTCACGTCTATCAGGACCGAAGTGGAGTGGTGGTGCTTCCTTCCTACAGCTCCGGTGATGTTGTTCAGGACTCTGAGAAGCTGAATGGTATTGGAGTAGCCGGTGCGGAAGCCGAATTGTTCTGTCCTGATAGACGTGAAGAACACCTCAGGAAATCTCGCCATGACGATCTTCTCCAGAATCTTGGAGAGCACAGGCAGGAGGGAGATCGGCCTGTTGTTTCTCCGGGAAGAGAGGGTCCTTGACGGGCTTGGGTATCATGATCACCTTGGCATCCTTCCAGGTGGTCGGGAAGTGAGCCAGGCATAGGCATGAGTTGAAGATGCAGGTGATCGTGACGATCACCCAAGCCGGCAGGTTCTTCAATGCTGGAGTTCCTAAGGAGTCCGGGCCAGGGGCCTTCTTCGGGTGAAGGCGGCGAATGTGGTCTTGCACTTCAAGTGTAGTCACAGTGGGCAGTAGGTCGTCTTCGACAGGTTGGTATTCCTCCAGGAAGTTTTCAATCATTTCGCACGTGTCCTCGTCGTAGGCATTCGCGCGTGTGGGGAGAATTGGTCTTCCATGGTGTC